>NW_024426774.1:41929637-41987093 GCF_017311325.1 Ursus maritimus
TAAAAGGAACTTGGTTTTATTCCAGTATCCCTTAGCATTATGCTCATGTAAGGTGGACTCCACCTGATGATAGATCATAAGTAGTGTTGGCTAATGAATGATAGGAGTCTACATGTAGCCATTGGACATCGAAAGAAGGTAGCTGAGAGCTTACAGGCCTGATTTACTCTATGATCAATGAGACGACATTCAGAGAAAGCCTGCCTTTTCTTATTACTTTTGGGCATTGTTATGAGGATATCAACTTGGAGCTTTGATAGCTATGATGTGGCTAGAAGAAGAGAATCAAAATAAAAATAAAAAGAACAGGTGGTCCTTATGCACCTTAGCACTTGCTGATCTGTTAAATTAACCAAATCTAAAAACCTTTACTTCCATAAGTCTTATTATGTAAGACTAATTAACCCTTATTTTTAAAAACACTTTTAGGCAGGTCTTCTGTTACCTGCAGCAAAGCATATCTTGTGAACTCCAAATGAAATCATTAGCTTTCACAAAATATCTGCCAGCTTTATTGTCTATCACATGCACAGGGAGAAAAAAACAACAGTAGAATGGCCCTAGCCCAGAGAAGTTTCTATTTAAGAACCTTCTATTTAAAAAGCTTATACCTTATGTACTTGTTAATGCAGTCATTGGCATTATCTCTTACTATAACGATAAAGCTTTAAGTTCTAAGTGTAAACACTTTGCTAGATGCCATTGGAAATACTCTGATGTCACTGAGTCTCATTCCCCTCTTAATTTTCAAAGGGAAAATATTTATTTGCTCTTCAACCATATTCTAAAAATCTATTGCAATAGAGTATAAAAATAGATTTGATGTGATCCTTTAAAAATTGATAGGGAAACGACAGGAAGGAGAGTCATGTAAGAAGAGAGCTCTCTATCACAATGTCTTATTGTAAGTCAAGAAAAATTAGCATGGTATAATACACGGAATAGGGATAGACAAGCAGACCAAATGAAATGTTATGCATACAGTAGGAACAAGGGGGATAAATGTGAAGAAGATATACTGAGAATATAACCCAAAGGAAAGAAGCAGTTGATTCCCATTCTCTTATGAGCTCCTAATTAGTTGGGACAAGAGATAATGGCTATTGGCAAGGATGTGGAGAAAAGGGAACCTTTGTACATTATAGGTGGGAAAGTAAATTGATTCAGTCACTGTGAAAAATAGTTTGGAAGTTCCTCAAAAAATTAGAAAGAAGACTACTTATATGATCCAGTAATCCCAGTTCTGTGTGTATATCTAAGGGAGATGAAATCACTGCCTCAAAGAGATATCTGTACCCTCATGTTCACTGAAGCATTATTTAAAATACCCAAGACATGGAAACAACCTAAGCACCCATCAATGGATGAATGGATAAAGAAAATGTGGTATAAATATACAATGGAATATTATTCTGCCAGGAAAAAGGGACCTTCTGCTATTTGTGACATGTATGGAATGAGGGCATTATGTTAAGTGAAATAAGTCAGACAGTAAAAGGCAAATACTGTATGATATCACTTATGTGTGGACCTCAAAAAATCTAACTTATAGAAGCAGAGAACAGATTGATGGTTGACAGAATTTGGGAATGGGGGAGCTAGGGGAAAATGGGTCAAAATGTACAAATTTCCAGTTACAGGTAAGTCCTGGGGATATAATGTACAACATGGTGACTATATGTAACAATACTATATTGTATATTTGAAAGTTGTTAAGAGAGTAGATCTTAAAAGTTCTCATCACAAGAAAAAAATTGTAACTATGTTAGGTGATAGACGTTAACTAAATGTACTGTGTTAATAATTTCACAGTATATACCTATATCAAATCATTATGTTGTATACCTTTAACACAATGTTATATGTCAATTTTATGTCTCAATAAAACTGGGAAAAAACAGGTAAGGAACAAGATGAAAAAAGAATGAGGAGCTATAAGAATTTTAATATACTGCTGAAAATGTGCGTATTTCTATAACCAATATGAAAAACATTTTGTTGATATTCAGTAAACTTGAAAAAAGCCACACCCTGTAACTCAGCAGTTTTTATCCTCGTTATGTAACCCAGGAAATCTCACACACATTTGTAAAAACAAACACATAAAACGATTTCTAACATTTTTGGGGAAAATAAAAAAGAACTTACATACTAATGCGACATGTTGTTTGTGGATTTTATATCTATTTACCTATCTATATTTTTAATCAAGGTGCACATGATATTTGATAGTCTCAGTATAGCCATCCTTCATTGTTCAAAAATTATAGACCATTTCATATTCTTTGTTATTTAATAAAGAACACTGGAATTAAATTAGTTGCATTAAGTAAAACCTTAACTCACTGAAATAATGTTAAAGTAAATAACCCACATTTTATAGTAGCTATTAGTTGCAAGAAAATTCCTGAGACAGTAAGTACTTCATAGATTACGATACACTAGTGTGTTCAAACAGTAAGGCTGAGAACTAGTTTCTAGATGACAGAAACTAGTCAAAATCGTCTCAAAAGACTTGGGGAAAAAGAACAAAATGTAACCTGCATTATTAGATTATATAATCCAGAATAAGGGAAGTGAGAGACTACAACTAAATTCAAATCACAATGTAATTGTTTATATTTATTGATTATATGTATCTATATGTAATATAGATATAAACAATTATATAATTAGTATTGGATGTTGCAAGGTAAGTGTATTCAAACAGCAGCATAATAATTGTACAAGCTATTGAAATCCTTTAAATGAGGAACAATTAATACAGCTGAGGCCACAGGGGAGATGAGTCTTAGTAAGAGAGATTATGATTTTATCTTCAATTACAGGAAGCATGGCATCCCCATGGAAGAAGATTTTGAAGTTTGTTCTGTAATTCTGGAGGAGAAAACTAAGACTGATTTGGTAAAATTTCAGGGACCCTTTTCAGTATAGTATAAAGAAGACATTCTAACAACCAAAGCTACACAGCAATGGAAATGACTATACTGTGAGGTAATGAATACTAATCTCAGGAAGATTCAAAAGTTTACGTGGTAACATTGCTGTACTTACAGAAAGTTTGACCGTGTCATCTCTCAGGAATCTTCGACCTATAGAATTCTATTTTCATACAACTCTGATTTGGTAGTGTTAACTAGTGCTTCATTTGGTTCTGGCATGTGACACCTATGGAAAAAACGACTTAACTCTCTTACTTCAGAAGGCTCAGTGATAGGAATGGAAAGTGTGAATGAACACACCTATCTTGAGTAATTAAGTAACAGGATGTGAAATCACCTGTACACAGTTGTTAGCACATAAGTAGTAATCAGTAAATGTGTTATTGATTGGAATGTTTATACCAATTTCATTCATCAGCTGTATAGTTGAAGTGATTACTACGTGATCGGTGTCTCATCAATAATTGCAATGAATATAATTGTTCTGCCCACACCAATAGTTTTGAGTTGAAAACTCATATAGTTTCCTGAAAAACTGAGAAATCAGCTCCACCTTCACTTAACCCAGATGATATATTTCCCATGGTGCTTGTCATTGGCACAATTCTTCAATTCAATGGAATTTCCTAATGGAACACTAGTTTTCATCACTGATGTTGCCAGCAGTTTCTATTATAGGAAGTCAGGGCTATTACCGCAATATAGTATTGTTCAGAAAAATACTGTGGCTACCCATTGGGTGAGCTCAACCATATTTTTTTTATGTGAATGCATCAGAATTTGGATTATTGTGGGCCTAAGGAAATAATAATTCTACTACATTTGCAAATAGGCAAACTGTAGAGTAACCAAGGTCAAAGGTTTCATGTAGTTTTCAAAAACCTATTCCAAGCAGGTCATGATCTAAAGTGCCCTTGCCTTATTTCAGAAGCTTTTAATTCTTGAATCTATTCTAAAAGGAGTGATTAGTTATAAGTGGGAAGATCTCTCATTCCTCTCCAATCTGCAGCTTCCAGGCTAAAGTGGCAAGTTGTGATTACTCTTTAAAAGAAGCTCCAAAAAACTCTTCATGGCTTCTTGGACTGTGTATTCTCCAACCAGGGGTTATGGTTATGTCTGAGCAAAGCAGGAAAATGTGGACAAAGGTAAGATTATTTGCCTATTTGTTGCTCCTTCCTCCCAACAGATTAATTTTCCAAAAATTAAAGTGCAGTGGTCTACTGCTCTTCATTATATATGAAAGTGCTCACTTAATGGCACTTTTCAATATTTCCCATTAGGATACAAGTTTTAAAAATATATTTTTTTGTTTTATTTTTTTAATTAAAACTTAATTTTTAGAGCAGTTTTGGTTCACAGCAAAATTGAGGGGAAGGTACAGAGAATTTTCACACACTCCTTTCCCCCATGCATGCACAGCCTCCCACCACCGTCAACATCTCCCTTCAAAGTGGTTCTTTTGTTACAATGGATAAACCAACATTGACTATCATAATCATCCAAACTCTATTGTTTACATTAAAGTTCACTCTTAATGTATCTTCTGTGTATTTAGACAAATGTATACTGAACTATCCATCATTAGAGTATAATCTATTGTATTTTCACTGCCTTAAAAATCCTCTGTGCTCTACCTAGTTTCATCTCTCCCCCATCTACTCCCCCTGGAAACCACTGATCTTTTTATTGTACCCATAGCTTTGCCTTTTCAAGAATGTCATATACTTGGAATCATACACCATGCCTTTTCAGATTGTCTTCTCTTACTTAGTAATATGCATGTAAGATTTCTCCATGCCTTTTCATGGTTTGGTAGCTCATTTCTTTCTAGCACTGAATAGTACTTCATACCATAGTTAATTTATCTGTTCACCTACTGAAGGACATCTTGGTTGCTTCTAAGATTTAGCAACTATGAATAAAGCTGTTACAAACATCTGTTTGCAGGATTTTGTGTGGATGTAAATTTTCAACTCCTTTGGATAAAAACCAAGGGGTGTGATTGCTAAATGATATGGTAAGAATATGTTTAGTTTAGTAAGAAACTGCCAAACTGTCTTCCAAAGTGACTGTACCATTTTGCATTCCCACCAGCAATGCATGAGAGTTCCTGTTGCTCCACACACTTGCCAGCGTTCAGTGTTGTCAGTGCTCTGGATTTTGGCCATTCTAGTAGGTATGTAGTAGTATCTCATTGTTTTAATTTGCATTTTCCTGATGACTTATGTTTTGAGCATCTTTTCACATGATTACTTTACCATCTGTATATCTTCTTTGGTGAAGAATCTCTTAAAGTCTTTGGCCCATTTTTTAATTAGGTTGTTTATTTTCTTATTGTGGAGTTTTAAGAGTTTGTATATTTTGAACGACAATCTTTTATCAGTTATGTCTTTTGCATGCCAGCATTTTCTCCCAATCTGTGGCTTGCCTTATCATTCCCTTGACACTCTCTTTCACAGAGCAGAGTTTTTAAGAGTAATGAAGTCCAGCTTATCAATCATTTCTTTCATAGATTTTTCCTTTGCTGTTATGTCTGAGAGGTCATTACCATACCCAACTTTATCTCGGGTTTTCTCCTATATGCTATCTTCTAGGAATGTTGTAGTCTTGTGTTTTACATTTAGGTCTGTGATCTATTTTGAGTTAATGTCTGTGAAGGCTTGTAAGGTTTATGTCTAGATTCACTTTTTTTACATATAGATACCCAGTTGTTCCAGCATCATTTGTTGGAAAGACTATGCATGAGCTATCGTATTGCCTTTGTTCCCTTGTCAAAGATAAGTTGAATATGTTTACATGGATCCAGTTCCCAGCTTTCTATTCTGCTCCATAGTCCTATTTGTATATACTTTCATCAGTACCACACTATCTTGATTACGGTAGCTTTGTAATTCGCCCATTTTCTAATTGGGTTATTTGGGGTTTTTGCTGCTGAGTTATATGACTTCCCTATATGTTTGGATGTTAACTTTTTTATCAGATACATGGTTTGGAAATATATTCTCCTATTTGTAGATTGACTTTTCAATTTGTTGATTTTTTTTTTCTTTGTTGTACAGAGCTTTTTATTTGATGTGGTTCCACTTGTTTATTTTTGCTTTTGTTGCCTTGCTTTTGGGGTCTTATAAAAAAATTTCCAAGTCCCATGTCAAGGATACTTTTCCTGTATGTTTTTCTCTAGGAGTTTAATGATTTCAGGTCTTACACTTAAGTCTTTAATCCAGTTTGAGTTGATTTTTGTGTATGGTATAAGATAAGGACCAGTTTCAAATTGGCATATAGGAAAAAAATTATTCCCTGGTACATAAGACTAAACTGTTATATTTAACCTAATAAAGTACTCTCCGTAATCACTTCTCCATGTTTAATAAGAACAAGGCAAGGATGATTATTTTGTTTCCACTTCCTTCTTCTCCTTCCCTCATGGTATAAAACCAAATTCTCTATGTTATTTATTCAGTTTTAATACCATTGTAAGTTTTATGGGCTTCAAAAAACTTTCACTTCTGTCCTTTTGAAATCTTAATTTCTGGCATTTGAAGATTTGCCATTCCAGATTTCATGTTTGGACGTATATGCAAAAATTACCATATTTTATTCAGAATAGTTAGAGAAAAGGGCCTAAATGGTCTCTGTCCACCTTTGAAAGGGAAACCTAAATGCCACTTTAAATCAAAAGTTAAGATAGGTGTTTTTATTACACCTATTTCACAGATGATAAAACTAAGGCTCCAAGAGAATTACTGACTTTTCCAGGATCAAAAAATGAATTTGTGCGAATGAAATTTGAATTTATTCTTCAGAGCTAATGTGATATATAATCTCCAAGGAACTTCTGTAAACAAATGCGTTTACATTTCAAAAGGGTAAATAGGTAAAAAGAAAATCAAGGTTAAATATAACCAAGGACTGTAAAATAAAAATAATAACAGCATTAATGGTAATGCCCCAAATGAGCTGAGGTAGGAAAATTGCTAAGTTAAACATAAATGCTTCTTTTTCTTATTTTTAGCACAAAATGTCAAGGAAAAGATAGTTCTTCATCTTGGGGCCAATGGTGTAGCTGTGATGATTTTCTTATTTTATTAATATCTGCGCTTTTTCCGAGGAGGTATTGAAACTGATGAATGATGATTTAGATAGAAAACCAGAAAATTACTCAGTATTTGGCTTTTGTGTTCTCTGTCAAGTAAAATGACCATTGGACTAAAAATAGGAGCACAAATACTAGAGGTTGTTTCCCAAGATGATGTTCATGATGGATCAGCTAATTTTATATGAGCAACTAGCTTTTTGAATCATTTCAAGTTCCCCAGCAGACAAATTTGACACTGAAATGAAGAACTAGTAAGCAAGATCCCTGAATGGACATTGGGGATCATCGAGCTGTTTATTGTAAATAGGAAAATATCTGTAAAATTGGCAAATTTCATTTTGACTTTTACAATGGAGACTCAAAATGGAGTTAATGAATTGTGGACTGGCTCACTTAATGTTGAAGCTGGGCAAGATTCTATAATCAAGGACCACTAACATATGCTTCAGTTCACTTGGGATCACATTAAACCCATTCATTCCTTGAGAAATATAGATGAGTAGATATTAGAAAAATCAGGTAGTCATAGGGATCAGTAAGGCATTTGATAGTATTTCTTATAAGATACTTGAAGCTGCAAAGGAAAGTAAAGATGATATCCAATAACAATTTATTGGATAAGAAATCAATTGAACAGTATTGCCTAAATGTGAGTTGGATTTTGGTCAACTGGTTGAGTGATTTCTTGTGGTTACCTCAGGATCTTACATACAGATTATTGTACCTAATCTACTTTTAAAACATGTTAACAATAGAGATGTTATGTTTATCAAATTTATGGGTAGTATACAGCAAATTTCATATTTAAATTAATAAATGGTTTGAGTTGTGTATTTGGAATGGTGATAGACCACAAAAGCATGTAAAATGACCATACCATTCTGAATAATGATATTCCATAATGCACATTCTAAAAATAGAGGGCAGGGTACAAAGTAGTAGTTCTTTTTCTAACAAAAATTCATAGATGGGTAGAAAATATCCCCCTGGTAAGAGAATAAAGGAATAAGATATTTGAGTAAAAATACAAGACATTCATAAAGTAAATGTTCTTTAAGAAAGATGTAAGTGTTTTGCTTCCTATCTATATATTTCAGATTGATCAAGTGAGAACAACACATAGCTGTTCTCAAGTGAGAACACCACCTGCAAATTTCAGAAAGGGCCAAAGTAAAGCATGAAATTTCAAGGAGAGAGGATAAATAAGTGTCCCAAGTGTGAGGAATGCATTATCAATGTGTTTGTGTACCAAATATATCCTCTTATATTTAGTCATCATAATGAAATCAAGGACAGTTAAATGTTTACAAAATATTAATTTGGTGAAGATGATCATATAAATTGCATAAATACTTTCTGTTAATCAAAAGCACACTTTTTGAGGCACATATCTGGAAATGATTTAAGGTATTTTTAAATATATGAAGGACTATTACTAGAAGTATCATATAGCAATTGATTTCTTCTATTGATAAATAATAAGAAAGAATAGAGAAGACATCTAATAGTTGATGAGTAGCTACTATATTGCAGGTACTTTAAGTATTTTATATGCATTTTTTTGTTATTTATTCCTCAAAACTACTCTATTTTTCTAATGGAAAGAAAATTTCCAACATGATGTTACTTTCTCAAAAGGGCATATGACTTGTAAATAGTAGAGGTAACCTTTGAATTCAGGTCTACACTAGGTCTTTCTGTGGATTAGTATGAGCTAGAACCTGATTCAGATTACTGTTCAATGAGCAAAAGATCCAAGATCCAAGATTCCACCCTTTTGCCCCCCACTGACATATACATGGGATCAAGGATTTAGGATTGATCAAAAAGTTTGGTAAGCTTTGCCTTTTTCCCTCTTAGCTTGGTATCTAAACGCTTACAGGAATTTGGCCCAGCCATATATCTGAAATTGAATTTAGGAGTAAAAGAGGCTTATACTGTTTCTCTAAAAGAGAGAATTAAGTTCAGTAATTTACACAACATATCCACTTGTGTCATTTTGATCTCCCTGCAAACCTGTGAGAGAGGTTGTAGTCTTCTATGTAAAGGAATCATTAATGATATTGTTTCCCAAGGATTCAACTAATCAGATATAGAAGTTGAACTAGAACGTAATTTTAAATAACAGCCAATTGCCTTTCCACTTATATAAATGACAATTACATAAATGCATTTATAATCTATTTTTGTAGTGTGTTTATGTATTAAATGTTACTATATATTAAAGATACAGAATAAAAGAAATGAAGCACAGTTTTTGACACAATAAGGCTTAGGGTTGCTCTCAGCATAATTGCCACCCGATATATTTCAGACTGGTTTTCTAGCTAATTTTAAATATGGTGGTGTCCTGAGTGGTGTCCTAAATTACTTTTGTGATCTTGACAGCCCTATCTTCCTCTGAATACTGTGTTTTTACAAGCCACAATGGATTCCAAATATTTACTTCTTTCGGGTACACAGCATGTTATTGAAGCCAAAGTTTACTGGATTACTGGATTCAATACAGGGCAATTTCTTGAGTGTTATGATTTTGCCATCACAAGTACTAAATGAAGAACAAAGAAGAGATACTGCAAAGGTGTCAGTGATGGGAAAGATTGCTTTGGAATCAATAGGATAACTTCCTTAAGATTGCAACACTAACTGTTGCATGAATGTCGTGTTAGGGGGAAAAATCTGACAAAATAAAGTACATTAGATGTCAATGCAGTGTTAGTATCAGTTGAACATAATGAATAGTTAATTTAGCTTACTCTAAAAATCAAAGGTAGTTATATAAGATATGAAAAGGGTGTTATTAATAAAAATGAAACATATTTCTTCCAAGGTGGCTTTTAACTAGGTGACCCAGAAGTTAATATATAGAGAAATATTTGTTTTGAAAGGATTTATAAATAATATATGGAAACATATATAGAAAGGGATGTGATGTTGAAATAAAAAAAAAATTACCCTGTATGGTAGTCTAATGATATATTCTGGAAAGTAGAAATATAGCTGTCTCTTTGAATGTTCTTTCAAGTACTTCTTCCCCTCCCTTATCTCTCCCTCCTCGTACTCCTCTCTTGCCTATAAGAAGGAAAAAATGATCACATTATCCACACACAAAAAAACATATTAAGTAGATAATATTACTCCTGTTTTTCAGATAAAGAAAGTGAATTATAGAAGAATTATATAATTGATCCATTGTCATATTTTGAGTAAATATTGAAATCTGGCACTGTACATGTAATGTCCTCTTCTTAGTTTGTAAAGAAAAAAATCACAGACTTATCATGAACTTCAGGATCATGACAGAAATAAGTTTCCTGTGTCTGGAATGCTCTAACACTGAAAATTAGTAGATTCAGAGAAAGAGCAAGGTGGCCCTCAGAATTTTGTATGTGATGAATAACACGTTGTGCATGCATTAGAAAGGAAAGAGAAGTTGCCGAAAGTGGAATGAGATCTACTTTTAATATAACATATGCTCACAAACAGATACCAGCTTTAGATTTTTAAAATAAGATAGAAAGCATGGGAAAAGTAAAAAAGAAAAGGGTAGGGTGGGGAGATGAGGGCACCCATCTAGCTATACAAGGAAAGAAAAGAAGCAAAATGGTGTTAAGAAGTAGGTTAGAGTTTAAAAACACCTAGCTAAATCTGCATGAAATCTCTAGGATAGTCACATAGAGAAATGAAAGTAGGTCATTAGATAAAATACTGCCAGGCTTTCTGCTGCAGGAAAAGAAATTACATAATGGAACATTGAAATGCCACTGAAGTCATGACTGTTTTTCTAGTCAATATTGTCAACTTATACTCATCGCATATTATTGTCTGGTGAGTGTGTTAAGATAATTTGATATCATGAATAGAATAATACATCTTTCATGTGTATAATGTAAACACAATATCAAGTTAATGTTAAGTTTAGCCCCTGTGGGTCCATACTGAAATTTTCTGGGAACAAGTCAAGGAGACATTTATGGTTGTGCTGTGGAATTGAACTTAATCATCACTTGGGTTCTTGTGAATATAAAAGTAGTTAATTGAATTGGCAAAAGTGGAATTCCAAAGATATATACAGGACTTTTGAAACAGGTTACTTCTGTTCCCCTGAGGGAGAGAAAGCCCCTTGATTAATAAAATACCTGACAGTTTATCACATTAGGTTTAGAGGAACACCAAAAGTGAATGTAAATGCCAAGTTTCAGTACCCTGTTCACTTGGATCCAGCCTGTGAATACATCTTGTTTGGCATTATAGGCAGTGAAGGAGACAGGAAGACCAGTTAGAAGGCAGCTTCACTCTTCATGGCAAGACCTAAGATCTATCCCCGAACATAACTGAAGAAACAAAAGTTAGGGGCAATTCAACAAATATAATTAAAATAAATTAAAACAAAGCTTAGTGACTGATTGGATATGAAGGAAGTTAGATAGAGAGAATAGGTTAGAATATGGTGATGTCAATCTCTAGCAGAAAACACAGGAGTAGCCCTTAGGTCGGATGGAAAAATCACGAAGTTCTATTTGAAGATACTGAATCTCAGAGGCCTGTGGAATATCCAAGTGGAAATACTCATTTTTAAGGGCTGGCTATTGAGATTTGAGTATTGGGCATTTTAAGTTTTTAAAACCTTTTAATGACTTCCAATTAATTATTTTCCAAATTAATTTACTTTCCATGAATCCTGCTTTATAGAATGTAGGAATTTTGAATTTTATAAGTTAGGATAAACACGAAGAACTTGAGTAACTGATCTGGATAATTCCAAGTAATAAAATGTGATTACTCAATCATTATAACGTTTATTTGAAATCCAGGAAAGTCAAGAAGTGTTGAGCACTAGATTTTCAGAAAGTACATAGAAGAAGGTCTGTGTTTCTAAAGATTGTATCTTTTTTCCAAAAAGATAAAATACACCCTTATGCAAAGTAGAAATCACACACCAACAATAGAGTAAGTTTAGTTTGCAACTGTAAACAAAAATAACAGAAATATCTTAAGTTTTATCTAAGCAGAAAGAAATTGATCAGAGAGAATTCCTGAGTTAAAACAGGGGAGGTTCAGTCAGTTAAGCGTCTGACTCTTGGTTTCGGCTCAGGTCACGATCTCATGTGTCCTGAGATCCCAGCTCCTGTCAGGCTCCGCACTCAGCAATCTTCTGCTTGAAGATTCTCTCCTGGTGCCCCTCCCCCTGCTCGGGAGACTGAGCACTCCTGCGCTCTCTCTCTCAAATAAATAAATAAATCTTTAAAAAAAAAAAAAAAAACCAAACACCCCAACCACAGAGGCTTATATTATCTCTGACATTATCATAGTGCGGTGGAAAATTTAATGAACTAGGTTCAGTAAATGAAAAATCTGAGGCAATAAATTAAGAAAATATCATAAGCCGTGGGACTTAGAGTAGAACTCAGAGATATACCAGTGTATTAGATTTCTAACCACACCCCTTTTCCATTAAGTTAATTTGCCTTCTGATGAGAATGTTGCTTAGAGGTGCCTATAAATAATCTTTGAAATATTTCTTCTCCAATGGGTGATTCATATTTTAAGGAATGATCTAATTTTAGAGACCTTCTTTCCAGGTCTATCTCAATTCTGTGAGAGACCATACAGAATGAAGTAAAGTGTTAATCTATTGAATTTAGTCAGATCTGGGTTGAAATTGTTCAACATTTTACTAGGCATTTGATTTAGAGCAAATGTTTTGGCATCTTTGAGATGGGGCGTGTGATTTGTAAAATGACAATAATAACACATACTTTCTAAGTTTGTGGTAAAAATAAAATGACAGGATAACATGAATAGCCAAACAAGGTAATCCTCAAATACCAGCCATGGTCTTATTCATTTATTTATTTATTTATTTATTTTACAAGGGATAACACTTGTAATTGTGGAACGAAACAGATTAATTTCAAATCTCAGTAGTGTGTTTTCCTCCCCTCATTTCAGGCAGAGCACTTCTGCTTTCACTTTTCCTCAGGGAAGAATGTGACAGTCATGCATATCTTAGGATTCATTTTCAGTGTCTTTATGCCCTTTGTCAGGGGACATAAGCAGTATGCACTAGACTCTAAACATTAATGCTTTACTCTGAAGTGAAATTTAATTTAAACTGCTTTATGTTTTTAGATTAGAGTTGACCAGATTATACTGGATTGGGACACCCAGAGACTCAGGCTAGTGGAGAAGCCATTACTCAGTTGTGAAAAGGAATTCAGGTGACTCTTACACAAGGAACTAAATATTATGTCTCAGATGGAACCCATGTCACTTCCAAGTATGACTTTTAATTCCACTCAGCCACTAAATGACCAGGAAATACAATCTTGTCATGTGTCCAGAAGACCACCACAAATATTTAGCAAATAGAACAAATAACTACCAGAGTTAAGACTTAATACACACATATTATATGTGTTGAGAACATGTTGCAAGAATTCTGGATGTGGAAAACGTAACTTTCTTTTTCTGTTACAGAAGTACATTATCTGTCTCAAGTTCTCATTTTGCCTGCTGGCAAAAAATAAAAAAATAAAATAAATAAAAATTAACCTATTAATTGTAGGAAAATTCAGTCACTTCCAGCGTTTCTTAGTCATTCTTCGTCATTAGAGATTTAAATTGAGCCAAATTAGCATTTTTACCATCTGCAGAGAAAGATAATCAGGGATGTGTGGAGTGAGATCACGGAAGCACATATAGCTTGGCATTTACTGCTTGGTACCTAAGGTCTGGTTGTTTATTCATCATCTACAAGGTTGTTCTCGTAAGATGTACCATAGATGCTATAGTGGCAGGAAACCAGCCTTTCTCTCTTGTAATAAAATCAATGGGAGAAAATAAAACAAAACTAAATGTGGCCCCAAAATAGAAGTTATTAGAAAAAACAAGACAGAAATACATGAAAAGATAACACAGGGTTCATAACAAGCACCAAAAAAATGATTATCAAGATAGAATGCTGGAAAATTTGCTGAGCAAGGAAAATTTGCAAGCAAGCCCTCCCAAGTTAGAGAGATTTCAGTAGAAAAAAGAAAAAAAAAATCTTAGTCTACCCACAACCAATAACAAGTTATAACAATAGGTCCATTTGTATTAGATACAAACTTTAATAAAAGTTAAAATTTATTAAGTGTTTACTAAGGTTGGTTTCTTGTGCACTGAATGTGCACTGTTATCTTTAATTCCCATAATTATTTTATGAGGTCAGAATGAAATTTATGTTCATTTTAAAGATGTGTGATATTTAAAGTGGCTTAGTAACTGAGCTGGTGAGTGTCAAAGAAAGGACTCATGTTTAGATCTTTCTTACTCCAACTGCATGCTCCTAACCACCACACTGTCTTTTATTTGCTACTTTAACTTATTTGGTGTCATTTTGCAAATATGGCACATTTACATATATTCAAATTTCACCAGTTCATTTATCAGTGAATTTATGAGAGGCGTACTTATGAGACCCCATTGTGCCCTAAGTTTGTGTTCTGACTTCATCTTATAATAGCTATTTTAACATGAACAAATCATTAATTTTTTGTGTGTCTCTGCTTCCCCATCTATATAATAGAGGTAAAACAGAAATTAAATAATTGCCTTGCAAATCTTACAATGTTCTTTTGGCTACCTACTATGTAAAGGACCTTAATAAATTTTAAAGTTATTACCAGAAAGCATTTAACATTCCGCATGGAAAGAGTGAAATTTTAAAAAGATAATGATTAGCTTATAAAAGCAATGTTTATAAGGTAATTCTGAAACTACGAGGCACATATGAAGCATCCAAAAGAGAAATATTTGGAAACTTATCTAGTAATGTTGGATTATAATAATATAATAAAGCAAAACATTAGCGCCAAAGAGTATTTTAGAGATAAATTCAACTTCCAATGACCAGAGAGAAAAAACAAATCTCAACCATCTCCAAGTCCCATAACCTCATGTTAGGTGCCCAGTGCTTTACTGTTAGTAACTTGAAAAAAATGGCTAAGTATTCTACTTTCATTAGTGCAGTGTGTATTCCACTAACTCTGCCTCAGTTTCCTGGATTGAAACAATCACGACAACTTTCCAACTGATATGTGAATAAAAATTTGGGCAGCCTAAGCCAATGATGGACAGGAACCTTGAATTTTAAAGCAGTGTCTGGAAGATATTCACTATAGAGGACAAAGATGAACAGAACGAAACTGTAAATCACAGTCAGTGTGAGAATTATACTCGGAACTGTGTAAGGCTATACATTGAGAATAATAGACTCATCCTCATAATTGTAGACACATTTCCTCTTACATTAGTGGATCTGTAAGTAAATGCACTAAAACACAATTGCAATACTGGAAAACTGCAGATATATCAATTTAGGTGATCTATAACACACAGAAATGGGAAACCACAAAGTACAAGGTTTTTGTCATGTTAATTAACATAACTCCCCATTTCACACAGTCAATAAAAATTCAAGCCGATATCCCATATCTTTGCAGGATGTGAGAGTAATCAATGTTCACAGTCCAGTTGTGAGTTAGGAGATTCCAACATTAAGGTTTCATACAAGAAGATAAGAGTCTGACTAAATCTATATGTCTTTCATCATAAATAAGTGCTACCAGAACTAATAATAATAGGTCAGTGAATCAACAGCTAGGTTTAAAATGTCTATTGTCAATAGAACTTGCAAGTACTCAAATGAAAGTCCAAATAGCTTTCTAAATTATTTTATTGATGCATGAGTAACTAGGTTTTGAATATCTACCATCTGTCCAAAATTGTGCTGCTGTTAGCTCCTGCCCTGTTTTCCTCTTCACTAATTGCTCAGATCTATACATTCCCCCTTATTCCCAAGCAACCTATATATTCCAAATTTGTTCTAGTTTGAATGTTAAAGCTAGAGCAGTATGGTTGTCAATAGCATCAGGTGTGCTTATCGTTAGAATTAACCCACTGACTGTAAACCTGTTCAACCACAGTGAGTGATCCCAAGGCACCTGTAGTATCCTAGCTAAAGCTTTCTGATTTAATCTGCTCTCAGCTACTCCATTACATAAACACTCTAGACTAGCTGATTGTGTTTAGATTCAGATCTCACTGCCTCTAACTCATATTTCTCAATTAGCCTGAGCCCCTCAGCCTGTGGGAGTTCCCCCTGAAATTTTGTTGAGCTTTTGCTAATACAGTGAGCTGAACCCTATTTCCTGTAAGCCACACATTCCTTTCTCAGGTATTGCTCAAGATCATTGATATAATCTAGGCTAGATTATATCAATTGTCTCAGCGCAGGAAGAGAAGATCTCATGTTTGTATTCCTCTGACCTGGTAGAAAAAAAGTATCTTAAATTACATGCTGATGGGAACCCAGAAAGTTATCTATCATTATCCTTCTGTGGAAGATAATAACCTGACGCTCACAGTCACTGAGATGTTGACTGAAGTGAAGACTTCCATGATTCATTACCAGGATAGTCACACTGTAAATCTCATGTTAATTATTTTCCAGGAGAGCCTGACAGCAATGGAGTAATAGATAAGTGATATGGAGCCACATTATGGAGAACTCTGAATATCAGGAAGAAGAGTTTTCAATTTATCTGATATGTTGTTTCCTGAGTAGGAGAAATCCACATCAAAGTAGTTTTAGGATGATGACCATGCACAGATTCATTCAGGAAAGATCTGGTTTTTACTATATCTGGTGTAACCTTTAATAGTGCTATGTTTTTCCCCCCAAGATTTTATTAATTTATCTTATTTGAGAGAGAGAGAGAAAGACAGAGAGAGCGCGCGAGCACAAGCAGGGAGAGGGGCAGAGGAGGAGAGAGAGAATCTCAAGGAGACTCCACACTGAGTGCAGAGTCCAACTCGAGGCCAACCCCACAACCCTGAGGTCATGACCTGAGCTGAAACCAAGAGTCAGACACTTTACGGACCGAGCCACCCAGGTGCCTCAATAGTGCTACGTTTCACTCTCAAGAGATTCCCGGTTTGGACAAAAAAATTATCGTCTCCTGTATTTTATGAAGTTAAAGAACTGAGGTAGTTTAGATTAATGGGCAAAGTCTTCATTGTCTATAATGCCCTTGAAACAGACATTGGCCAAAAAAGTATTGTTTTGCTCAATATCATTTACCTACCAACCCCTGGTCAAGCAAACATACTCTTCATTCACATGCCTCCTCAATTATCCTACCTCTGCTTAGGAGAGCTCTTGTTGTGTGTGGATGAAAATAGAATGATTTCACAGTTCTGATTTGCTTGGAGGTTAATATTCTTTAATTGCTTACTGTATTGGTCAAAATTGCATTGGTTTTCCCCACAATAACTTTTACCATTTTCTTATTGAAACTTGATATGTAATTATGCTACGCTTATTTTGTTTTCCAGATGCCCTTTGCTTTCCTGTCTTAATTATAGAACCAAGGGGTAACAAAAAGAAGATAGCTTTGTACCTATCTCCCCATAAAGTTACAGATAAAATTAACCATTTAAATCTTTAAACAGTTACTAGGAAATGTGGGATGTGTACTCAGTTATCCAACCCTCACATTAAAATTCAGATTTAAGTCCCAATAATTTAGAAATTTCTGTATCAGCTCTGAAAACTGTGACAGGTACAGTGTAAATCTCTTCTAGATATAAAAATGAAGAGATTACACTCTCCCATACCATGAGAGACAGCAGTACCTCCTAAAATAAGTGGGATTAAAAAGCATGGAGATATGTGAAGAATCTTAACTGAAATATATATTTGGCTGCTCTACCTCAATAGCATCTAAGCCCATCAGAGAAATATAGGCTTATCCCTGAAACAGTGGACAATAGTACTGGGCTTATTTATAGGATATCCCTGGCACAAAGGTGGTTTAAGTACAAAAACAGATACCTAGGGTTTGCCTTGGGTAAGGGGCCTCACCTAACAGAAAAATATGGTACAGAGAATCACCTGATTGAGATGGCCTGTACTTCTGACTTTATCGTTATGTGTCCAGATTATGATTCTGATAGCAATCATTTACACCATGAGAAAATCAAAAGGAAATAAACTGACCTCATATATGTACAGATAACAGTCCTTGTTAGGCATACTTTTTTTTTTTTAAGGGAAAGTGCATCCGAAAAAAATGGCTTATGAAAATACTTATCAATAAGAAAGATAAAGCATCAATTCAAAATGCTAAGAAAAAGCATAGTTTAAAATTATTTACTATAAAAATAAAAGAATATTTAGGAGTCATATTCCACATAATCCAAATAGATTTATGAGGCAAAGGATATTTTAAAAAATAAGACAAATAACTAAAAAACTAACCAAAATATATGAAACAATGAAACCCAAAACATTGGACATCAAGCAGTGGGAAACTATTATCTAAGAGACAGGGAAAATGAATTGAGCCCTACATTGATTGTAGCTTATTGTCTAGAGAAAATTTCCACAAGTTCAAGATGGGAAACACATGCAGAAGCCATCGTCTCCCACAGTTGAGGATATAGAGCTTGGAGTCTGGAGAAGCCAAGGAGGCTAGAGTACACAGGGCAGAAAGCAGAAAAAAGAGAGCTGCACAAAGAGGGAATTCCATATATCTATGTAGCTCTTATAGCTTCCTGAACATACAGAATACAGTAATAACTTTTAATGTTCTTGTCTATTGATTCTACCACTATTACCACTTATAGGTTAGTTTCAATTTATTTATTTATTTTCTTATTGTGAGTTGTCTTTTCCTGGTTCTTTGAATTTCTGGTAATTTCTGATTTTATGTCAGACATGAATTTTACCTTGCTGGATGCTGGATGTTTTTATGTTCCTGAAAATTTTATTGAAATTTGCTTTTTGATACAGTAAGTTATGTAGAAACCATCTGATCCTTTTAGGACTTGCTTTTAGATTTGCTACAAGGGACCAGAACTACATCAATCTAGGTTTAAGTTTTTTCCCTGCTCATGATATAAAACATTTATACTCAACATGATGCTCCCTATAATATGGTTTGAGTCTGAGTAGTGATTACAGCTGTTGTTCTTGCCATTGTCTGATCTCTGGATATTGTTCCTGCTAATCCTTTTGGGTGGTTCTTTCCACTGCCGTTGGGTATTTCCTCACATGCAGATAGTGATCATTACTTAATTGAATTATCTTTAAGATCATCAGATTGGATTAAAAAACCCAAGACCCATATATGTGGCCTAAAAAAAGTCATTTGAGTACAAAAATGTAAATAAAGGTAAAAGTTCGGAAAAAGATATAATGTTAACACTGAACAAAGAAAGCTAGAGTAGCAATACTAATATCAGATTAAGGAGATTTCAGAACAAAGTTTCTAACCAAGAATAAAGAGGATCATTTCATAATGGTAACATGGTCAATTCATGAGGATAATATACCAATCCTGTGTATGTACCAAATAGTTTTAAAGTATCTGAAGCAAAACTGATAGAACTGCAAGGAGAAATCTTATTGTAGACAAATCTTCAAATATAGTTGGAGATTCCAATACTTCTGTCTCATAATGGATAGTACAAGTAGAAAGAGAAAATCAAATATAAGCTGTAGAAGACTTGAATGACGCTATCAACCAATTTTGCCTAATTCATATTTACACAGTAGTCCAAACAAAAACAGCAGCAGAATATACATCTTTGTAAATGTGCACATGGAACATTTACAAAGATAGACCATATTCTCTTGTAAGTGTTCTCAATAAATAAATTTAAAAGGATTCAAGCCATACAGATTATGTTCTTTTATCACAATAGAATTAAAATAGAAATTTTAAAAAATGAGGATCCTCAAACACTTAGAAACTAAATAATACATTTCCAAAGAATGAGTCCAAGGTGAAACAAAAAATGAAATCTAAAAAGTATTTGAAACTAGGTGAAAAAGTACAACATACTAAAATTTGCAGGATGCGACTAAAGTAGTACTTAGCGAGGAATTTGTAGAATAAAACTCTATGTTAAAAAGGAAGACAATCTCAATCAAAAATCAGTGTTCAATGTTCAGATGTTTTGAGGGTCTGGTCTCTGTCTTCCCTGAATCGCATGGACAGAAAAGGGCTCTAGGATGAGGACCTGCTGAGAACAAAAACATGGTTTCGGCTAGCACATACTTGCTACAGTCCTTCCTTCCAATTTAGTATGGAACAAGTGGGAGGAAAAGTTGGTGAACTCCAGGATTCTCCCTGAGAAGAAAGATTGGATGCATGCATCTAATATTTAGGTTTTTTTGAGTGGCCTGCCTGAAGGTCTGGTTTCTGTCTCACCTGAGGCAGAGCACTGACAGAACCCAGCGTAAGCTAGCATCATGGGGGCTGCTGAGAACAAAAGGGTTGGGAGGTTTTGTGGTTGTCCAGAGAATTTGCAGTACTGTACACAGACACTGGAGGGAGCAAGAGATCATGAGATCCTGAAAAAAGAAACCTGCAAGCCTCTCTAATGGTGAATTTAGGAGCGCAAGTCCAGAGGAAATTCATCCATTGGAAATATTCAAAAGCCCCCAGAGTCTCTGGCTGGGCTGACTGGGGAAGTTCTTTACTTGTTTGAGGCCAATCTGTAAAGACTGATAGAGGTAGCTGTTTGTTTTTTTTCAAATGTGCAGAGCCTAACACAAAGTTACCAGGCATATAAGAAGGAAAAACATGGCACAAAGGAACGAAGTGATTTTCCAGAAACCAACCCTAAAGAAATGGAGGAATATGAATTACCTAAAGAGAATCCAAAATAACCATCATAAAGATGATCAAATGCTCAGTAAAACAGTGAACAAATAGAGAATATCAACAAAGAAAATAATGAACAAAGGGAGAATATCAATGAAAATGAACATGATAAAAACAATAATGAAACAAATTTTGAAGCTTGACAATACAATAACTGAATTGAAGAATTCATTAGAGGGGTTCAACAACAAACTTGACCAACCATAAAAAAGAATCAGCAAACTAGAAGACAGATTATTTGAAATTATCCTGTCAAAACAGTAAAAAGAGAGGAAAAGAGTTAGGAGAGCCTAAGAGACTTGTAGGACAACTTTAAACAGGTCAACATTATATACATTATTCAAATCAGGAAGAACAGAGAAAGGGGCAGAAAGCTTATATGAAAAAATATTTGTCAAAAACTTCCCAAATCTGGGGGGAGAAAATGTACATTCAAATTCAAGAAGCCTTGTGGATTGTAATTATGATGAACTCAAAGAAGTTCAAACTGAGACGCATTATAATCAAATTGTCAAAAACAGAGATTTTTGAAAGCAGTAAGAGAATGACATATAAGAGAGCTCCCATAAAACCATCAGTGGATTTCTCAGAAGAAACCTTGCAGGCCAGAAAGGAATGGGATCATAAAAAGCAAAGTACAAAAAGAAAAAAACTGCCAACCAAGAAAATATAACCAATGAAAATGTCCCTCAAATAATGAAAGAGAAGCAAAGTCTGAAATAAATAAAAGCTAAGAGAATTCATCATCAATAGACCTGCCTTACAAGAAATGATACAGAGAGCCCTTCAATTTGGAGCAAAAGGACTCTAGATATTGACATTAAAATGTGAAAGTATGAAGCTCAGTGGTGAAGGAAAATATATAGACAAATACAGAATACGGTAATACTGTAATGGTGGTAATTTTAAAAGACAAGCATTTTTTTAATAAAAAACTATATGTATTAGTGGATAAATAATATAAAAAGATAATTTGTGACATCAAAAACAAAGCGTGTGGGAAGGTAAGTAAAATAATAGAGTTTTTATATCCAGTTGAAGTTACTATCAGTTTAAAATAAATTGTTGATGTTCTAGGTAAGCCCCATGGTAACCACACACACACACACACACACACACACACACACACACAATACCTATAGAAGATGCAAAAAAGAAAATGAAAAAGGAATTAAAGCATGTCACTACAAAAAACAAAAAAAAACCCAAAAAACAAAAAAAAACCCACAAAGGAAGACAGCATGAATGGATGAGAGGATCAAAAAAGCTGCAGATGAGACAGAAAATGATTAACAAAGAGGCAAGTAAGTCCTTAGTAAGTCCTTCTCTGCCAGTCATTACTTTTAAATGAAATGAATTAAATTCCCTAATCAAAAGAGATAGAGTGGCTAAATGAATTTTAAAAAATCAAACTATATTGTGTATAAGAGACTCTCTTTAGATGAAAGGATTTGCATAGGCTGAAGTAAAAGGATGGAAAAAATATTCCATGCAAATAGTAACCAAAAAAGAGCAGTAGTGGTCATTTATATCAGACAAAATAGACTTAAAGTTAAAAACTGTCAAAAGAAAAACACACACACACACACACACAAAACCAAAGTAGAATGACTATCTAATGATTAAAAAGAGTCAATATACCAGAAAGATATGACAAGTATGAATCTATATGCACCCAACATCAGAGCACTCAAATAATGAAGCAAACATTGAAAACTAAAGGGAGAAATAAACAGCAACATAATAATAGTAAGAGGTTTTGTTTCATTACCTCATTTTCAGTAATGGCTAGATTACCCAGACAGATCAATAAGGAAACTGAGGACTTGAACAACATTATATACAAAATGGACCTAACAGACAAGTACTGAACATTCCACCCAACAGCAGCAGAATACACATTTTTCTCAAGCACACATGGATAATTCTCCAGGATAAAACACATATTAGGTCACAAAACAAGTCTTAACAAATTTAAGATGGAAGTCATATCAAGTGTCTCTTTTGACCACAACAGAATCAAACTAAAAATCAAAAGCAGAAAGAAAATTGGAAAATTCACAAATACATGGCAATTAAACGACGTACTACTGAACAACCAAGGGGTCACAGAAGAAATCAATGGCAAATTAGAAAATACCTTAAGGTATTTTGAAAAGGAAAACACAACATACCCAAACTTATGGGATATCATTAAAGTTTCACTAAGAGGAAAGTTTAGACCAGTAAATGTCTACATTTTTAAAAAGAAGGATTCCAAATAAACAATCTAACTTTGCACCCCAAAAGAACTGAAACAAAAAACAAGAAAAACCAGACTAGGCCTAAAGTTAGCAGAAGAAAGGAAATAATAAAAGAGCAGAAATAAACAAAATAGAGAAACAATAGAAAAAATAATGAAAGAGGGTTTTTTTTTAAATATAAAAATTGACAAACCTTTAGCTAGACTAAGAAAAAAAGAAAGCACAAAATCAGTAATGAAAAAGGAGGCAATATAGTTGACGCCACAGAATGAAAAAGAATTGTAGGAAACTACTATGAAAAATCACATGCCGGGCACCTGGGTGGCTCAGTTGTTTAAGTGACTGCCTTTGGCACAGGTCATGATCCCAGGGTCCTGGGATGGAGTCCCACATCAGGCTCCCCCTGCTCTGTGGGGAGCCTGCTTTTTCCTCTCTGTCTGCCTGCCACTCCCCCTGCTTGTGCTCTCTGTCTCTCTCTGTCAAATAAATAAAATCTTTTAAAAATAAAATAAAATAAAGAAAAATCACATGCCAACAAATGGGATAACTTAAAAAAAATAGATAAGTTCCAGAAACATAGGACCTGCCAAGACTGAATGCATAAAGAAATTGAAAATGAAATATAACTCACAATGAGATTGAATCAATAATCAAAAACCTCCCAGCAAAGAAAAGTCCAGAACCAGATGGCTTCACTGGTCAATTCTTCATATTCAGTAGTGAATATTTAAAGGAGAACTAGGTCAATCCTTCTCAAACTCTTCCAGATAATTAAAGAAGAAGGAAAATTTTCAGACTCATAAGGCCAGCATTACCTTGACCCAAAGCTAGAAAAAATAATACAAGAAAACCACAGGCTAATACCTCTGATGAATATAGAATATATAAAAATCCTTAAAAAGTAGTACTAGCAAACTTAATTCAACATCACATTAATAGGATCATGCACCATGACCAAGTGAGATTTATCCCTGGGATTCAAGGATGTTACAACATATGGAAATTAATGTGATACACCACATTAACAGAACAAAAGTAATCACACAATCATCTCAAATGTAGAAAAGCATTTGAGAAAATTCAACCGATTTTCATTATAAAAACAGTGGGAATAGAAAGAAATTATCTTCAGCATTATAAAAGCCATATGCAAAGCCCACAGTTAATATACTTAATGGTGAAAAACTAAAAGCTTTTTCTCTTAATATCAGAAACAAGAAAAGGATGCCCACTCTGGCCACTTCTATTCAACATAGTATCAGAAGTCACAGCTAGAGCAGTTAGGCAAGAAAAAAGAAATAAAAGGTGCCCAAATTGAAAAGGAAGGAGTAAAATTATCTGTATTTATAGATAAATACATGATCTTATATGTAGAAAATCCTGAAAATCCCATACACACACAAAGATGTGTTAGAACTAATAAACAAATTCAGCAAAATTACCAGATACAAAACCAACAGACAAAATCAGTTGTGTTTCTATATGTTAACAATGAACAAGAACAAAACCCTATTCATAATAGCATCAAAAAAAATAAAATCCTTAGTAATATACTGAACCAAGAAGGTGAAAGACTTTTTGGCAGAAAACAACAAAACAGAGCTACAAGAAATTAAAGAAGACATAGAGAGCCACAAAATTTCCTGAATAGCCAAAACAATGTTGAGACAGAAGAATAAAGTCGTACTGCTAACCTCAAAACACATTACTAAGCTACAGTGATCAAAACAATATGGCATTGGCATAAAGACAGACATATAGACCAATGGAAGAGAATAGAGAGCCCAAAAATAAACCCACACATATAGTGTCAACTAATCATTGGCAAGGGAGTCAAGAATACTCACTGGGGAAAGGATAGTCTTTTCAACAAATGCTGTTGGAAAAACTGGATATCTGCGTGCATAAGAATGAAATTGGATTCTTACCAAACACCATGTACAAAAATCAACTCAAAATCTCTTAAAGAGTTAAACATAAGACCTGAAAGTTTAAAACTCCTAGAAGAAAATATAGAGGAAAAGCTTCATGACATTGATCTTGGCAATGATTTATTGGATATATCATTAAAAGCACAGGCAACAACGGCAAAAGTAGACAAATGAGACTGCATCAAAATAAACAGTTTACGTGCAGCAAAGGAAAAAATCATCAGAATGAAAATGCAACTCACAGAATGAGAGAGAAAATATTTGCAAACCATGTATCTGATAAGGGGTTTCTATCCAAAATATGTAAGGAAATTCTTCAACTCAATAGCAAAATAACAAAAAAACTCTATTAAAAATGAACAAAGGATTTCAATAGATATTTCTCCAAAGAAGATCTATAAATGGCTTCCAGATATATGAAAAGATGTTCAACATCACTCATCATCATATGCTAAGGTCTGAATGGTTGTACCCCCAAAATTCATACTTTGAGATCACAACTCCCAATGTGATGGTATTAGGAAGTGAAGCTTTGAGATATGATTAGGTCACAAGTTTGAAGGCCTCAAGAATGGGATTAGTGCCCCTATAAAGGAGGCACCAGAGAGCTAGCTCCCCCTTTTACCACATGAAGACACAGTAAGAGGTCAGCAGTCTACAACCCAGAAAAAGCCTTCACCAGAACCTAACCATACTAACATCCTAACCTTGGACTCACAACCTCCAGAACTGTGAGAAATTTCTGTTGTTTATAAGCCACTCAGTCTATGATATTTTGTTATAGCAGCTCGAATGGACTAAGGTATCCTGGAAATGCAAAATAAACCATGAAAATATATCACCTCACATGATTAGGATGGCCATTATCAAAAAAACAGAAAATAGTAAGTGTTGGCAAGGATGTGGAGAAATGGGAACCCTTGTGCACTGGATGTGGTGGAAATATAAAATGGTGCCACCACTATGGAAAACTGTATGGAGGTTTCTCAAAAAATTAAAAATAGAACTACCAAGGAATCAGCAATCCTACTTCTGGGTATTTATCCAGAAGAATAGAAAACAAGATCTCAAAGAGATTTTTGCACTCTCATGTTCATTGCAGCATTATTCACAATAGCCAAGAGATGAAAACAACACAGTGGTAAACAACAGATGAATGGGTAAAGGAAATATGGCATATACACATAATGACATGTTATGCAGCCTAAAAAAGAAGGAAATTCTGTTATGTGCTACAGCATGAGTGAATCTTAATGATATTATGCTAAGTGAAATAAACCCATCATAGAAAGACAAATACTACATAATTCCATTTATATGAAGTATCTAAAGTACAAACTCATAGAAACAGAATATAGAACAGTGATTGCAAACGATGGGGGAGGGGAAATGGGCAGTTGCTGTTCATTGGGTATAATTAGAGTCATAAAAGATGAAAAGTTCATAGATCTGTAAAATAAAGTACACATACTTAACAATATTGTACTGTACTCTTTAAAGTTTAAGAGGATTGATTTCTTGTTATGTATTTATTTTACCACAGTAAATAAATAATGCTGAGAGAGAATATAATCCATTCAGAAAAACAAAGGTATAACATTTGAAGAGTGGGTCTTAGAAATTGAGAAGAAAATAAAAGAAATGGAAGCAATACCTAAATTTAAATGAGAAGAAATCACTTATTGGCCAAAGAAATGTTTCAATTCTGATTAAGAAGTTTAATAGAGTAATAGGATAATGAGAAAAGACAAAGACACACATTAATGAAATTATTTGCTATACTACAAAAATTAAGTCTGACAAGGATTCAGAATTAAAAGGGGGAAATGGTTTTTTGTAAAGAAACAGAAATCAGACTAGTTTACACTTCTTAGCCTCCCTAAATACCAGAAGATAACGAATTCAATCTTGAGCAAGAGCAGATTGTGTGATCCACAAAATAATAAGCCCAATCTATGAAAGCAATAGTAAGGCCCAGAATGACAGAGGTACAGCAGGCCTAGATATCATTTAGACCTGATTAAAGCTGAAAGACATGGGTCTTTTGGGTAAGAATATAAGTATTCCACGAAGGCTTCCTTCTTATCTATTCTACACAATCGGTCTGAAATAGTTTCTACTAAAATTCAAATCTAATCACATTGTTCTCCCCACTCCAAGGTATTCAGTGGTCCCTATTACCTTCAGAAAAAAATTTAAGAATGACATGAAAGGACCTATAAACTTGATCCATATTGCATTTTCCACCTCACCACTTCTCTAATTCCTTAGTTTTTAGCCA
Organism: Ursus maritimus; assembly: GCF_017311325.1. NCBI lineage: Eukaryota > Metazoa > Chordata > Mammalia > Carnivora > Ursidae > Ursus > Ursus maritimus. The sequence goes on from NW_024426774.1 coordinate 41,956,849, forward strand.
TACTAGTCTGCTTGCATTTCCCTAGACTAATCATTTTCTCTCACTTTTTTTAAAAATTTTGCTCCTGTTATTTTTTCTGAATTAAGTATTTTCCACATGTGTCCATTTTAAGACTAAGCGCCAGCCTAGTTAAATATTGCTTTCCTGTGCTCATTCCCTATCATCCCATTTAAAAAAATTATTTTTGTTATAACACCACTCCCACTGTGTTGTAATAATTGATTTTTTTTTTTTTACTGTCTACTACAGGAGATATAAATACCTTGAGGAATATGTCTTGTTTGTCATTATTTTCCTAAGACATATAATGAATACAGAGTATCTGTGTGTGCCTGTGTATATGGGTGTGTGTATATTTTTTAGTAAATAATTGTTGAATGAACCAATGAATAAAACTAAACACTGCTTTCTTTCATGTTATTCCAGTGCTTTAGTATTCAGAAAATAATTATCTAATTTAAATACCATTCTATTTTTTTTCTGCGTTGAGACAAGAAAATATTCATCGTAATTTTCACACAATTCCTCCTTAAAATATCATTGTCTAGAGAAAGACTAAACTCCATGAAGATAGAGAATAACCAGGAACTAGATGCTGACTATTCCTATAACTCATATAATGATGGAAGACATTCAGGTTGCAACTATCATAGTAAAGATTCTATTTGAAGAACCAGGATATTCAGTGAGAACCTAGCATCATCACACTATGGTAGTAAGGCTGAAGTTCTCCTCAATCAGTGGTTTTCAAACCACTAGGCAGTATTGTTTATCAGTGGACATTTAGTAATGTCTAGAGATATTTTTGGTGTCTCAACTGCTGGGGGTGAGGGGTACTATTCTTAATTATCTGGTAAGTAGAGACCTGAGATGCTAAAAAGGTCCTACAATTCTCAATTCTTGGGACACGCCATTGAAACAAAGAATTATCTGGAACCAAATATTAATAGTGCTGAGAATGAGAAACATTGTCTTATGCTAAAGCTACTCTAGATTTTCCCTAACAAAACATGAAAGTCTTAAAAGGACCTAGCTGATTGGCAAGAAACTTTATATTGCCTTGCCTTCCAAAACACTCGTAAATGAAGGCAACAAAATCCAGCATTCAAACAACAGTGGATTCCCAATATCCAGAATTCGATTAAAAAAATTCCAAAGAGCAAGAAATGTGACCTATACCCAGGAGAAAAATCAGGTAAAAGAAACAAACCAGAATGACAGAGATGATGGAATGACTTTAATAAAGACTTTAAGCAGACTTTAATAAGAACTTTAAACAGCTTTTTAAAATATGCTTAAGAATTTAAAGGAAAAGATTAAGGCAATTAGGAGAGTCATCAAGGAATTAAAAGAACCAAATGGAACTTTAATTTTAATAATTTACTAGATTTTATATTAATAGCAATTAGACACTTCAGAAATGATCAATGATCCTGAAGATACAGCTAAAACATAGAAAAAAATGAAAATTTGCAAGGTAAGGTAAAAATCAAATAAATAGAACCTCAGTGACTGTGGAGAATTAGCAAGTACTATAATATACATTTTATTGGAATACAAGAAAAAAAGGAAGAGACAGAAACATATATTTGAAGAACTACTAGCCAAGAACAATAACAGTAAAAACCACCGAATTTGATAAAAACTATAAAATCACAGTTATAAGAACATTTCAGTCAGCAACAACAGAATAACCATTTCTTTCAGGTACACATTGAACCCTCACTAAGATCATATTCTGAATTGTAAAGCAAATCTCAATAAATTTACATAAATTAAATCATGTAAAGTACTTCAGAATTAAAGTGGATACCAATAAAATAAATCTATATTTTTTAAATCCCCAAATACTGTGGAAGTTTTAAAATACACTTCTAAATAGCCATGGGTCAAAGAAAAGCTTGCAAAGGAAATTAGAAAATATATTGGAAAAAATATATACATTGAAATATGTTGAACTGAATAAAAGTGAAAACAAAACAAAACAGATCAAATGCATTGCTTCCAGCTTCTGCTTCAGGATTTAGAGATCTGGAAAGAGTAAAGCTCTTCTATACGGAAAATAACAGCACACCAAACAATCTGCAAAGTCATTAGTTTTCTGGAACCTGTAAGAGCACTTCGGTCACAAGGCAAACAAACAACTAGTCCGGAGTCTAAGGGGAGAAAAGCACTTGCAGGGAGGGGTGAGACACGATCATCAGCTTATATAAAGTAGATACAAGCAAGTGCCACAAAGAAGAGTAACCTAGTAGAGTTAAACTAGGAGTAGTTGGCAGACTGATGGAGACTGAGTCTGCACACTGGGGCTTATATTAGTTTCCTGGGATTGCCATAACAAAGTACCACAAATTAGGTGGCTTAAAAGAATAGAAATTTATTCTTTCACAGTTCTGGAGGCCAAAATTCCAAAACCATGGTGTTTGCTGAGCCATGCTGTCTCTGCTGCCTCTGAGGGATGATCCTTAACTCTTCAGCTTCCGGTGGCCCCCAGCATTTTGTGGCTTGTGGCAACATAACTCCAACCCCTGTCTCTGTCTTCACACAGCATCTCCTCACTGTGTCTCTCTCCTTCCTTAAGGCTGCCAATGCTGTTGGGTCAAGAGGCCACTGCACTCCAGTATGACATTATCTTAACCAATTACATCTACAATAACCCTGTCTCCAAACACAGTCAGATTCTGAGGTACTGGGATTAGGGTTTAAGCATGTCTTTTGAAGGAACACAATACAGTCCATCACAGGGCTCAAAAAATTTTCCCTAAAACCTAGGGAAATGGAACATCAGCCCCTGGGGAGGTGAAAGAACTCTACCCACAGTGTTCTCTCCTATTTTCTCTGTGTAAGAAAGCTTTAATCTGTGGAGAAGAAAGGCAAGAAATACCCATCCCCATTGCTGCTGAAATGAGAAAAAAAGGACAGTCCCAGCTACAATAGAGATGGAGATTGATACATTGTTTTGGTTAAGATACTCCTATCTATCCTTAGTCAAGTTTAATGCATATATGTAATGATCTAGAGGAGCAAATTTCACTAGCCTCATTTACCATGTAATACAAATTTTTTTCCATCAGCCAGGATTGAGCAGAAAGAAGAGAGAATTTTCTTATGCTAAATCTCCACCAACATCACATTTTAGCAGAGGGCGTAACTCCATTTTTCACACTGGAGTGTTCTGGTCATCAGTCAATTTTTATTTTAAGTAAAAGTGTATTGGCACCAGAGTTCTGGAGTGTCATCTATAGAGGAATGTCTAGCTTTGGGATAGGCTTGTTCTCTCATTGAAAGAGCCATTGCTGTGATCCATCAAACAGTAGCTCACTCTATACATATTTAAAACCCATCTTTCATGAGAAATTGTGGTGTTGCAGAGTCGTTCTCACTGTGGCAGGACAAGATATTAATGGCCCCTGCTGCCTTTCTCTGAACCATCTCCAGAATATACCATGAATCAAATAAAGAATTAGCATTGGACCAGAAAATTCAAAACAGAAAGGCCAGTAGCAATAAGTGAAGAAGAATTCTCTTTTCCACTTTCTGAAATTCCATCAATTACTTAGTACACTAATATTCTAAATTCCAAAATATGAAACCAATAATGTAAGTTACTGACCTAAATATTATTCTTAAGCTAATAGCAATATTATTCAAAATCTGTTAATATTTATGATGACTTAGAAAGGAAGAGCCTTCAGTGCAGCAAGTTTCAAAGGTACGAACTAACAAAAATATATATTTTTGGTAAAATGTATCATCAGTGCAAGTGGAAAGGAGTGATCCAGAGACTCTCCAGGGCCCTCATGCTCCCTGGTAACATCTGAGGCTATGAGAGAAGTGCAGTTCTTCTTTCAAGCCACTGTGAAACATTTATTCCAACCAGGTTACAGATTCTAATGGTTTGAGTTTTAAACAGAATAAATAAATAAATACATAAATACATAAATAAATAAATGACATCTGACTTGTAGAGTTATCATAACAAAGGTGTGGGGAGTGGATCTAAGTCTCAGCCCTGGACCATTCTGAAAATGAGGAATATATTTTTCACCTCACACCTTCCAGTTGTCCAGGGCTCCTGTCCTTAGCTACAGTGTACTGAGCAATTACTATGTGTCAGGAATTCTGATAAGTACTTTATATAATTAATTTCATTCAGTTGTCACAGTTAACCTTTTGTGTGGGTACTGTTATTATTTACATTTTCCATTTCATACAACTCAGGGTCCAGAGATATATTGATGAAGTTCCCACAGCTTTCCATATTCTTTCTTCTCAATTTTAAGAATGAGTGATTAAATGCCACAGGCAACGAGTACAACAAAATCTCAGTGTCTTACAAAAACAGTTTTGTTTTTAGCTTGTTTTGACCATCCTAGTTCATCTAGGACTCAGCTCCCTATTTTCTTCATGCCACATGTAAGCGCACTCTAGTTGGAGTACACCTGTCTCATATGAGACGGGAAAAAGAAGATAGCCATCTACAGAAGAACTCTTGAAACTTCAGCTTAAAAATGGCATATATAAAATTTGATGACCAAGTCTGACATTAAGAGGATCAGGATACATAATCTTTAGGTAGGTTGATATTCTGAACAGAGGAGCAGTAAATATTTTGAACAACAGTACAATTTATTGAAATAATTGCATCTTATATTAATGGGATAGGATCATGAATTAAGATTTTGCTTCAGAACCCTTTAAAAAATTATTTGCTTTTTAAAATGACAATGATTAAAAGTAATCTAAGAGGAATTAAAGTTGATTTAATGTTTCTGAAAAATTATTAATTCAAAAGATTGGGCAAAAATTATAAAAAGCTTAGTCTAAATATATTTTATGAGGTACTATTTGATAAATCGTCCGATGGTTAGGTGTGTGCCTATAGTCTAGGTCAGCTTTTAAAATAGGGGTTTGTGGTTAGTCAGCATATAGCTCATCATTAGTAAGTGGATAGAATTGTCCTCGGAGAAAACCTGGAGTAAACAGGGAAGTGACTATAGATGACACATAAGAGAACAACACAAGTTAAGTAGAAATAAGAGGTAAGGAACCTAACAAAGTAAACTCTAAAAATAATAGCTATAGAAAACTAGAAAAATATAGAATCAAAAATCAACTTAACTTAAATCACTAAATTTTCTACAGAATTGAGTTTTGATCATAGCTTGCATCTTGAAATTTCATGTCGTATGCTGACTATGCTGGTGAAAAATGCTGTCCAACAAAGACAAACAAGCAAAACCCTTCCATTGGAGAGGAATAATACCACTGCTAACCCTCCACTTTCCCTCCAACTGGTTTTCATCTTTCATTCTCTGACATCTATTTCAGATATGCTCTGGGGTTTGGGGTCAGTTGGTGTGTACTACTAATCAACAGAGACAGAAAAAGGAGTCATGAATGGAACTTTATTAAAGTGAGAGCAAAACAGATGGAGCCCACTTGATGTGAATTTAGGCCAAATAAGTAGGAAAAAAACACATCAACGTCAGAGGTCCTGCTTGTAGAATATTACTCATGATATCATTCCTCCTACTATATCCCCTCTGTCTTTCTTATAATCCAGGAGAATTCACTTCTTTCTTTAAAACACCAATCCCCTTTCCTGGTTGTAGAACATTGAACCTCCTGTTCCTTCTTCCTGGCATGCTTTTTCCCCCAATTCTTTGCACAGTGGGCTCCTTTCATTCTGTAGGTGTTCATATCTAATCTTGTTAATTTCCTTCATAGAACTTTCAAAATTATTAACCTAGTATATTTTAAAATTACTTATTACTCTATATTTCCCCCCAGCTAGAGAGGTGGAGACCTTAAACTTGCTTACTGTATCCTCAGAAACTAGGAGGGTACCTGTTACAAATAGATATTTCATATATTTGTTGAATAAAATGGATGAACAACAAGGAAAAGAATAGCTTCTGAAAAGCAAATGGGGGATAAAACTGGGGGATGGAGAATTAAGACAGTGTCCACCAAATTCACAGTTTTGCTGAAGTCTGACCGTAAGCGTGTATGTGCCTTTGTGTGTTGATCCAGTGTATGGGTAAGGGAGAGAGCTCAGATGATGCATCCTTCGGAGAAAAGCTTCCCAGATGCCCCTGGGAACAACAGATGGCTGTTAAGCTTCCATTTGTTCCCTCTGAGCCTTTAAAATCTCACCTTATTCCCAGCTCTGAGTCAAGGGGAAATATCAGAAGGAGTAGAAATTTTTTAAAAAATGTTTTAGCATAGCATTACTCCAGTGACATGTCTCCCAGCACTGTTCACATGTAGCACAAAAGCCCCTGACATATTGCAGGAGCATCAGAGACTTGCTTAAGGATATATATAAAGTTAGAAATGTACTTAAGACCAAACCTCTACATGCCAAGATATTTATCTTGCTATTCCTCTTTCTCCTCCTTGCCTATTACAAATGCATTCTAAATACTTCCCCACAAACTTTGAAGAATTCATCCACCTCTGGTACCATATTAATAACAATGATTTTCCTATACAATGCACTGCTATGAGTACTTTCCATTTATTAGTTCATTTCATCCTCATTTCATCTGCTGAACAACCCCATGAGTAGCACATGTTGTCCCCATGTATACATGAAAAAGTGATGTTAATTCTTTAGAGATTATAGGATCTACTTAGGATCACATGTGTGGTAAATGATAGAATTAGGATTTGAACACTGGTCATTTGCACAGGCTTCACAGATTCTCACTGCAGCATGATCAAAGTCAACAATTCAGCCCATTACAGAGCAGGACATCTTAAAGCCCATTGAGAATATGTAATTTTTCTTTCACCAAGTTTAACTCCTTTCATTCCTTGCAAAAAGTCTTCCAGAATGCATTTTATGTCAAATGCAAAAGAAATAAATCTGTTTTCTTAGATTCTTCTCCATAGGGAGTAAAAATTCAAACCAATCGCCACTTCTCTTTTTAGCTTCAGATGGCGCTAAGATGTATGCAGGAAGCTGGTGGGTAGTACTGATAGGTAGTGCTGGTGGACTAGAGACATATGCCTTTCCACACACTTTAATGGAAGGCATGGTTAAGATATTAACCCTTGAGGTTATGTGATTATGACTGTGATCATTAGCCTTATGATTATGTGAGTCTCTGAAGGGCTATATGGAGCTAAAAGAGGTCATAATTGTATAATTTGCAGGGCTCATTGTAAAATTAAAATGACAGCCTTCTTCTTTAAAAATTAAGAATTTCACACCAACAGCAGAGCATTAAACCTAGTGCAGGGCCTTTCTTAACACATGGACTTGTGCAACTACCAGTTGCACACCCATAAAACCATTCCTACTTGTAGACAAGCCCTGAGGAAAATTGTCAGGTTGGAAAAATTTTTCTTTTGATACAATTAACCTTTTGCCTCCCTGAACTTTCTGGTTTCCACCTTGCCTAATATTCCTTCTGTGGTTTTCTTCAGGAGCCTGACCTCAGCCAATAATGCCCTCACTGAGATTTTCCTTTTTGCTGTCTCCATTATCACATTTTCCTGTCTTCTCCTTCTTGCAACATTTAGCAATCACATATTAGATGATTCATCTTTAATAAATACTGGAGATTGAGAGACTAAAATTATATAATCTTTCCATCGAAGAGGAATATAAGCTATTGGAAGGGAAAAACAGTAAATAGTAATTTGCTCTCTAGTGTTACAATGCTATTGTGAAACAAAAGAAGAGAAGCCAATACAAGAAAGAAAGAGAAAAAGAGAGAAAGGGAAAGAAAGAAAAGAAAGAAAGGAGAGGAAAGAAAGAAAGAAAGAAAGAAAGAAAGAAAGAAAGAAAGAAAGAAAGAAAGAAGAAAGAAAGAGAGAAAGAAAAAGAAAAGAAAGGAAGAGGAAAGAAGGAGAAAGATTCTAAGAGTAGTTGAAAAAGAGACTTATGCACCAATTTGGAAATCAGAATTCTCCATGTCAGCAGTGATATTCTAGTCAAAAAAGATATCATCTTCTTAGCATCCAGTTGTTTACAGCATGACAAATCTTTGATGGATTCATTTGAAATAATATAGTGATTTTTTCAAAGGGTTTGGAAAGAGAGTGGAGAATCCTCAGAAATCCGCAGAAAACTTTTTGGCTCTTTTGAAATATTCATGCTCCACCCCAACACCACTGCTCGTTAGCCCTTCCTCCTAGAGCTGATTCCTTCAGGACAAAGTCAAGATTGACTACCACAGTTAGCCATGTCTGCTAACAGGAAAGAATGGCAATGTCCTTCAGGTGGGTGCTCACAAAATTTGAGAATTAATAACATGCATTTACTTAATTACAGTAAAATTACGTTTTAGTCACATTTCAGTCTCTAGAACTAGCTAAGACAGTGGAGGAGGGTATAAGAGGAAGAGGGACAGATACACATGCATATGGCTAGCATACTAGTGTTATTTAAAATATAAGTCTGCATTTGCAATACCCTCCCCTTTCCAAAAGACCTTGTGGAAAACTGGAACAAAACAGTACTTTAAGGCCCCAAGAGCATTCCTCTGGAATTCATATTATGGGTTTTTGTAAGGTCATGAAAACATACTTTAAGGTAACCCCATTCCTGATTATGGGACTTTCAACAACTGTGCCTGGTTAAAAGAACTGTTCTAATAGCTTGAGGCCCTTCTGATGCTCCTTCTTAACCACGTTGATGTTATGTATCCTAATATAGGAGTAACTTTGTTCTATATACTTCTCACATACAGAGAATGCAAATAAATATACGTGTGTGTGTGTGTGTATGTGTGTGTGTGTGTGTGTGTATGCATTCAGTTCTATCTTGAAAAAAATTTGAGCCCAAGTTTGTGGTAAAATGGGGAATACCAATAAGATAATAATTTTATAGATATCTTTGAAGATTTCTAAAACCCCAGGTGATATATTTTAAAATAGAATACAATTAAGATAATAAATTCTTTTATGAATGGTATAATTGCTGTTCTTGGTGTTTTCATACACAGAAAGACAATGCAATGACAGATTTCTGGGAATGGCTAGACAGGCAAATATAAAGGCAGAAAGTCAGAAATACTGATTAATAAGGAGATGGAATTTTAGAAATTAAACCTCAGTGTCCTACAAAACTACATATCAAGTCTGGTCCCCAAATCAAGTCCCATTGCTGTGGCTAATCAGAGGCATGGGTGGGACCACAGGCATGTGTCTGCACCAAATGGGAAACAGAATAATGTTACCGTTCTTCAAGACTGTGCAATGTCCTGAGTGCCAAGATAGGGATCCCAGTCTTTAAATTTGAAACTCAAGAAGATATAAAGAGAAAAATATTATCTAAGAAATATTCTAAAATTCATAGGACTTTGTTTCTGAGAATACATTCCTTTACAGAAGATCCCACACTATTTATAATGCAAATTCCAGCACACCTTACATTTGTGTTGTGTATATTACTACGTTAGATTTTGATGCACAATATATAGAACATGCTCCCTAAGGTCCAAACAGTGCACAATATAGAAAGCCAAGGGGTTAACTTTTTGAGGAAACTGATTTTCTCCCCAGAAAATGAGGAATATTGTGTGATTTGCCTAAAAGTATACAAACAACAAGAAGAAACACACTCATCCCTCAACAATTCTTGAATTCCCTTCATTTTCTTATGGTGTATCAAGGAAGGAGATCATATAAATAAGAAAATGGAACTCTTGCGACTTATTGACATTTTTTTGGAATCAAAAGTCAGATTTTGGCCCCAAAGGGTAAGATTTCTTTTCATTGATTAAAATATTACCCAGAAATCTCTGGCTTCCTGGAATTCTCAATAAAAATTCCAAATCTCTTGGCAATAACGTTCAAGCACCACAATTTCTGCCAATAAAAGAATGATCATTCAAGTTGTGTTAAGCATGCTCTCACTTTGGTTGTTTGAGAGTCCAATTAAGGAAGGCCAAATTGCTAGTGTTCTGCAAGTATTGCTTGACATGAAGAGTGTATTTGAAGTAGAAATCACATAGAGATGCTTGGTACGATAAACTAGGGATTACCTTGTTTGGGGAGAATGTTCATCATAGTACAAAGACCTCTTCTGAAATGAGAGAAAATTCAGGTTGGAAAGTATTTATGATTTACAGCTCAATATTTCCATCCCCCAAATCTATAATCTTTGGATAAATAAATGTAGTCAAACACTATGTACAGCCTTCTTGCAAAACAAAGTTTCACTTAGGGAATCTGAAGGCGAGGAGATACAGAAGGGCACTAAGACTTGAGAACTTATAAATAGGCTATGGAAATGGGGGAAGACTATATGAATCTACTCAAATAAAATCTTTGGGGAATGTAGCATAAAAAGAAAGTGAGCAAAGGATCCTGTGAGAGCCAAATGTTCATTCTTATATGAAGAGAACTACCTCCAGCAAGATCAATTTGGTTGGAAAGAAGCTTGATAGAGAACAGGAAATATTTGTTGTCATGTGCTATGTAGACAAGGAAACTACATGACAGGTTTTTTTGTTGTTGTTGTTTGTTTTTTTTTTTTTTTTTTTTTTTTTTGCATTCTGTTGTCATTTTCCAGATACATACAGTGACAATAACTTAATGAAATTATAAAAATATGATCACAGAGACAGTATTCACTGCTTTGAATTCAAACAGAGCTGGATTTTACTCCAGTTGCATGATCTTGATTATACCACCTAACTTTTTTAGTTCTTAGTTTACTTGTTTCTTTTTTTAAGCTAGAAATAATATTTCCTGTCTTCATGGAGTTATGAGTATTAAAGAGTTATTACAGATAAAGGCTTATGTATGTAAACTTCAAAGTGCTGAATATTTTTGAGTACTCAAAAATATTTTCTGTCAGAAAGTGGCAGAATATATGAACTGAGGCTCAGAGAAGTGATGATTTGTAAGGTCAATGGTTGGTGGCAGAATTGAGTTTCAAATTAGATCTCCAATCTCCCTTCCAGGGTTTTTCTACTACATCACATCCCCCCAAAAAAGCTCATCTCTGAGCTTTGATGATTTCATGTTCCAATATGATCAGGACCTATCTGGCCTCTTCAACCATGAACTTCCCTTATAGTCTAATAAAAAAAAAAATGACACAAATACATAGAGGCGAGCAGTCACAGCAAGTCAGGATTTCAGCAAGGAAAAATATCAAAGTCCAGTTAGCTAATGCTTCTCTCAATTTGCCAGTTAAATTTTAAGTTCTCCAAGTATTTTCTACATGACATACCCATCTTCTTTAAAACTGTTGCATTTGAATTTGTAATATTACTTTCAAATTCAATTTGTTTCAGATTACAGTAAAAAAATAAAACAAAAAAGCACAATGAAAAATGGGTTCTTTGAAATAATGCGGAAGTAGAATTCAGAAAACACGCAGACCTCTTAAGCATTTACATAAGTATTTATTATCTTAAATTGCTAGGCAAGCTAAAAAAGATGTAAAAGGGCTTATAATTTAAATCCATCCATTGGTCAATCTCTCTGCCTCAGCAGCCCCCAGGTATCCTCTGATATTTTTTATAGTCCTGTAGGTTATCAAGCACTTGGGTTGTTGGATAGGTGTGCATCAGTGAAGGTGTGGCAGGCTTAGATTTTATCTAGCTTACACACCTGAATGTTGATGTTATTACCTTTAAGTATAATAGGTAGAATAATGACCTCTCAAAGATGCCTACACTCTGATCCATCGTATCTATGAACACATTACTTTATATAGTAAAGGGATTTTGGAGATGTGCTTCAAGTTAAGATAATTGAGATGGGAAGATAATCCTGGATTATCCAGGCAGACCCAATCTAAGTATATGAGTCATTAGCAGTGGAGAATTTTTACCAGCTGCAGGAGGAGTACGGATGAGGCAGAAGAGGAGGTCAAAGACATTTCAAACATAAGGAGTATTTGTGCCATCGTTTTCTTTGAAGATGGAGGAAGAGATCCACTAGCCAAAGAATGCAGATATCCTCTGGAAGCTGAGAAAGACCCCCTGGGGCAATAGCCAGCAGGAAATAGGGACCCAAGTTTTACAATCAGATAGGGATAAATTCTACTAACAAGTGTGAACACAGAAGCAGGGTTTTCCCTTGAACCTTTAGTAAGGAATGTAGGCTGATAACTCTGATTTCTAAGCAAGCAAATCAGCTGGACCCACTGGGCTTCTGATCTGCAAATATGTGAGATATGAATTTGACCCATTTTTAACTATTAGCTTTGTAATTTGGTTATAGCAACATGCATTACAGTTTTGTTTTTGTTTTAATGCTGTCTTGACCCAGTTTTGAGGCCCTGACTAGAGGAAAGTCATTTTCCCTTCTTAAGTGGCTAAGTCCAGGTTCCAGTGACCTCCCTTACTGGCTCTCACACTCTGGGCCACCATACACCTGCCCTAATTCTCCCAGTTTCAGATACCACACAACCAGGGGCAGCCCCTGTGCTCTAGAACCTGCTGAAATTATTCAATCTTAAACCTGCTTGCCTCACCCATTCCTTCCCATGGAAACCACAACAAATGTGCTTGTCAGTGGTTTCCTTCTCTTTGCCTCCTGACTGACCCTAGTACTTCCCCTGGGACTGTGGATGCTGTGTTCTCCTTTGGTAATTATGGGTATGATAAAACTGTAAAACTCTTTCCAGTGTCTCCCTCTTGAGCTGTATCTGGTCTCATCATACCTCACCTGAGCTAATATGGGTAGAACACAAGAATAGAAAACTAATGAATGAAGTTACACCAAGGTTACATGATTACCCTCGGATGTTCCAGCCCTCGCCATTTACTTAACTGTCCTGAAAAGGAGGCCATAGGTTATTGGGGTACGTGATGGCACTTTCTCCATCAACCTCATTACTAATTCTGCAGATCTGTTCTATTGTAATGTGCTTATTTATTGGTGAAACAGAAATTAAGAATACAGGCTTCAGAGTGATCTACCTATTTCTGTGGGACTCTAATATCTCTAAACATGCATTTCCTCATGTATGAAATTAATAAAACTGCCTTATCAGGTTGTTGTGAGCATGAAGTGAATAAAATGTGATACTATATACCTTTGCTTAGAAGAGTGCCTGATATTCAGTAACATAATATAGTAGCTACTATTCACTGTTGTTATAATTAACTTTGGAATTATTTTCGCCCCACTGAGTCTCTCTCTTTTTTACTGGCTCCCATTTTCATCTTTCACTTAAAAGATGAATTTGCACCAAAGTTTGTGTATCCGCGTTCTCACTATCTTCTTTTCTTTTTTTTTCCCTTCCCCAACTACATTCAGGGGTAAAGGCAAATGAAGTAAATGCGTCAATAATTTTACAAACATGCCAAAAGTACCAAAGTGATGTAAAGAACCGTAAAAAACATTATTCTAAGCGAAAGAAGTCAGGCAAAAGACCACATATGTTTTCCAGGATTTCGTTTTCAGTTCCCAGGCAAGCTCTTGTTTGCCCCAGCTGAAATCACAACCTTAGGCAACAGGAATGTTGCCAGCAGTTAGCTGTTGTTTGAAAATGCCCCAGGGGTAGGCAGCAACTCCTTCGAGAGTTGAGCTCAAATCAAATGAATAGCCACCATATGTCTGAGAATAGAAGTTTACGAGGGAACTACAAGTTCATTCAAATATTGACTATGCCCTAGAGATGGTGCTTTTAACAGATCTCCAAGTGGTCGGGTATCACTGTTGTCCACAATGTTGCCAGCTCTTGGTAACAGTAGCACCAGAATGGGAGGAGATACGGGAAGAGCCCTAAATTAAAATGTCCCAGACTACTGACATTAAAATGTTAGTAATTTCCCTAGGATAGATGATTTTCAGTTTATTCTGTGGCTTTGCTTAATTGCCAGATGTCTGAAATGGTTGATTTTAGTTGTTTTGCTTTTATTTTTATTGTTTTATACAGATAGCAAGATAACCTACTCCTCATTCCACCATTCCAGAACTGATTAAACATTATTTTTAAATGTATCATTAATCTCTTCTATGTATTTGCTGATTTTTCATCTATTTTATGGCAGTTAATGATAGAAATGTATTAAATCTCTATGATGTTAGACTGCTCTACTTTTTTTTGGTTCTGAGAATTTTTGCTTTATATGTTTTGAGACTGTCTTGGGGATTTGATTTGATTTGATGGGGATTTTGATTATGTATAGTATAGTTATATCAGCTTTAATTTGGTAACTTCTATAGCATTTTTTTTCCATTTTTAACCTTTATGCATAGTTAAGTCATATCTTTTCCTTACAACAGGTATCTGAATTAAAAATTTTTTCAAGGGGCACCTGGGTGACTCAGTTGGTTAAGAGTCTGCCTTTGGCTCAGGTCATGCATGATCCTAGGGTCCTGGGATCCAGCCCCAAATCAGGCTCCCTGCTCAGTAGGGAGTCTGCTTCTCTCTCCCTCTGCCCCTCCCTCTGCCTATGCTCTCTCTCTCAAATAAATAAAATCTTTAAAGAATATTTAAAAAGTAAAATAAAAATTCTTTCTATTCTGACAGTTTTTTAAGAGTAACATTTGGTCCATTTACATTTATTATAGTTATATTACCCCATTTAGAGTCCTCCCTGTCACGTTATTTTGTGTTGTTTGCACCCCTTTTAAAAATTTCTCTTCTTTCCTAACTTATTTGAGTAATTTTCCTTATTTTACTATCCATTAGTTTGGAGGTTATATACTTTATTTCCATTTTATTATTTTAGATATTTTGATGTGCACATTTAACTTAACTTATAACCACATAGTCTTCATATTTTTCTTCCTTTCAAGGATTACAAAGATTGTAGAGCACTTCAGCTATAATTACTAAAAGTACATGGCATTGTTTTTGTTCTTTTAGGTCTGTATTGATTTTTTAACACTATACTGAACATTATACTTTTATATAGTCAAAATTTATTCACATTTACCCATATATTCACCATTTCCTTTGCTCATCATTAAATTATGCTTCTCAGATATTCCACCTGGGATTACTTTCCTTCTGCCAGAGCATAAGCTTAGCATTTTCACCAATAAGTGTTGGTTGGTAGAAAATTGTGTTTTTGTTTATGTGAACAAATCTTTATTTTTCCCTTGTTGCCAAACGAATGTTTTGTAAGATATAGATAGAATCCTAGATTGAACAAGAATATTAATATATTGACAGTGTCATTTTTGGTCATCTGGTTTCTATTATTTTTGTTGAGAAGAAAGCTATAAGTCCAATGTTTACCCCTTTTTAGAATATCTGTCTTTTGTCTCTGGTTGGTTTAAAGATTTTTCCTTTGTAGTGTTAGACTGATTACGATGTGTTGATGAGGATTCATTTTTACTTGTCTTGATTGGGATTTTTGGCTTCCTGAATCCATGATGTTGCTGTCTTTTATAAATTCTTAAAAATATTTGTTATGAACTGAATTGTGTCCACCCAAATTAATGTTGAAGTCCTAACCCCCAAGGTGATGGTATTTGGAGCTGGGGCCTTTGGGAGGTAACAGGCGTAGATCTGGTCATGAGGTTTGGGCCCTAATGATGGGATTAGTGCCCTTATAAGAAAAGACCTTAAAGAGGTTGCTTTCTTTATCTCTGTCCTATGAGGACACCACAGGAAAGTAGCTGCCTGCAAGCCAGGAAGCGAGTTTTCACCAGAAATCAAATTTCTTGGCACCTTGAAACTTGGACTTCCCAGCTTCAGAACTGTGAAAAATAAATTTCTGTGGTTTATGCTATCCAGTCTATAGTATTTTGTTATGGCAGCCCAAGGTGACCAATATTATTTTAAATCATTATTTCTTCAAATATTTCTCGGCCTAATTTTCTCTCTACTCTTTTCTATTTTTCTTTTGTTTCACATTGCTACATTCTAGATATTTTTTTTTCCAAATCTATCTTACAAGTAATTCTTTAGTTGCCAGTCCTATTTAATGTGGTTTTTTTTAATTTATTTTAGTTTTCAGTTCTAGAGGTTGTATTTGATCATTTTGTGAGTATAATTTGCTTGCTTTTTGTTTTAGATCTTAAGTCTGCAAATCCTTATTTTTTTATTTAAGTATATTTAACAAATTAAGTTATTTTCTCCCCTTGATAATAACAATATCTGAAGATTTGGGGATTTGACTTTACTATTTACATTTTCTGCTGGTGTTTGCTAGTGGTTCTTTTGTGTGTGTGTGTGTGTGTGATTTTTTAAATGGGAAAATTGTAGCTTTTAAAATTAGTCTGTAAGGAAGCTTTACTGCTTGGTTGGATATAAGTTCCTCCAGAAAAGATTTATTTGCTTTAATCAGGAACATGAAAACACTGAAGCCACTGTTTAACGCAAAGTCTTTTTAGAACACTAGTAACATGCCAACTGGGACTTCACATACAGGTGACCTCTGGCTTGTGATCATGAATTGTTTCTAAGATAGGTTTCTAATTTCATCTGTATGTGGAGGGTGCTATATTTCAGGGTCATCTTTGTGCCAAGGGTAGAGTTGCTTCTATTGGACTCTCCACTTGGGTAAGTTCTAGATTCCTTCCTTTTCTCTGCACACTATGAGGCTACTAAAATTAAAGCTCTGTTGTCTTCAGTTTCAGTAAATTTTCTCAAGGGAAAGATTGCTTTAGTGCCCTACTTACCTGTCTGAATTCCCTCTTCCTTAAGCCACCTTGGACCTTGAGGTATTCATCACTAGACTGTCAAATCATTGATACATTTCAAGAAATTGTTTCTATCCAGATTTTTTCAAATGATTAGAGCACAAGTTTGAGACAGTTTCCTATTATTTCATCCTTCCTGAAACAGAAATAGAAAGAACTGACATGATTCTGTTGTACATCTCTTATTTGAAATTACTACTCTATTGTATAATTATAT
Organism: Ursus maritimus; assembly: GCF_017311325.1. Classification (NCBI taxonomy): domain Eukaryota; kingdom Metazoa; phylum Chordata; class Mammalia; order Carnivora; family Ursidae; genus Ursus; species Ursus maritimus. Next base: position 41,973,644 of record NW_024426774.1, read on the forward strand.
TTTGTGTGTGTAGATATATAAAATACAATTATATATGGTATATATTTATACTGAACCCAGTACCTTCCCCTCCCTTTACGGATACCCACCATATCTATCCTTTGTTCATCGCTGTTGCCAGCTTAATAAGTACCTTTGCTATTGTAACCTCAAGTGGATTTCACTCTGCCATGTGGCTACACACAGCTGATATTAGACTTAGTATCAAATACAAATAGTTGTTCATTAATTGACTATAGTGCTAGTGGTTTCCTCAAATCTAAAATTTGGGACTTTAATTAAAAGTGAAATCAACCAAAGGAGAGCTGTGCACATGAAACATTTACAAATGTGATTTTCTGACTTCATATCCTGCCTTCTGCCGAAGTCAGTCCTCCAAAGCTGATGAATCTTGTTCCTCAGTAAATGAGTTCTGCTTCTTTTGTCTTTGATTAAAGTTTTCTATAGTTTGTATATATGTCAATTCACAATACACAACATTTATCCTGTTTGGCATTAAACTCTTACAAATTAAAGTATTAATTATTTATCTTCAATCTCAGGAAATACTCAGGTTCAGATTTTTCCCTCCCACTGTGTAATTATTACTGTTCCTGGTGCTCTTATTACACTGATGTTGACACTTAACTTCTGCCTCCCTCATTTCATCTCTTTTATCCTTTCCTGCTAAGTGCTGGGTAAAGTCCTTACATTGATGCACGGCTTACTCATTTATTCTCTGAATGTGTTCCTTTTGATGGCCAACCTATCCACCGAATGTTTTATTTTAACCTCCTGCCTCCCCACTTATGCTGACCTTTCCTTTCCTTAGCCTCCTGCTAAGTGACAAGAGTTCATGGCAGTTTAAGTGCTCTGGTTGCTCTAATGGCATACTACCACCCCCAAATTGCTCAGCCCAATTCTAACAGCATCTTTCAGTGCACTTAACTTAAGGTTATTAACATTAAATGTCTCCCATATAAACATTGCTGTTGCTGCTTATTTCTTTCAGTTTTGCTCTTGTTTAATTTAGAATGGGATTTTCAAGAATTGTGGTATTATAACATCTCAAATTTAGTTCTGTAATATTTTAATCTCTATGCCTAGAGTCAGCTTTATTTTATAAAATTTTGGCTTTTACTCCTTAAAAATATGATTCATTATTCTTAGAAAAATATGTAAAATACTGTATCTTAATGTCTATTTAGTCAAACAAAAGATAATACCTACCCAACCTTCAAAAGAAAAAAAATTGAATCTGAAAGATTTTCACTGTATTAGTTTTCTTGATATTTTTAATGTTCGATCATGTAAATACAACTCCGCCGTATGTTATTTATGACATGTCAAAATGGCTTCACTCTTAAAATAATATTTTTTATGAGTTTGCCCTGAATATGGTTTTACTTGGTGAATGTCTCACCTTGTTTAGGCACCTGAAAAAAAGAAATTGCTATTGTTAGGTGGAATTATCTGTAAAATGTCAATTAGATTAAGTTTATTGGCTGTGTTGTTTAGGTCTTCTATATCCTTACTTATTTTCTGTCCTTAAAAGTTATATGACTGTTTAAATTACCTATATCATGCTGGCTGATTTGTGCTAGTTTGCACCTTTAGAGGAATTGGTCTTGTTCATCTATGTTGTCATATTTATGTTTGTAGAATAATTCATACAATTTCTTTATTATCCTTTTAATGTCTGCAGTGAGATCTCTAATACTGTTTTAATGTTATTTGTGGCTTCTTTTTTTTGTCAGTCATGCTAAACTTTTGTCAATTTTATTAATATTTTCAGAGAACCAGCTCTTTGGTTCATTGACTTTCTCTATTTTATCTGTTTTCATTAATTTCTCCTGATTTTTATTATTTCCTTTCTTCTGTTTGTTTTTTTGCCCCTTTCTCTTCTAAATTCTTGAGATGGAAGTTTAGAGTATTGATTCAAACATTCCTCTTTTCAAAGGTATGCATTTAGCAGTATGAATTTTCTTCTCAGTCCTGCTTTTGCCGCATACCAGAGGTTGTGACATGCTGTTTTTAAATTTTCATTCAGTTCCATGTACTTTAGAATATCTATTTAGACTTCCACCCAGCATCATGATTATTTAGAAGTGTGTGGGGTTTTTTTTTTTTTTTTAGTTTACAAATATTTGCACATTTTCCTCCTATCTTTATTGGTTTCTAGTTTGATTCATAGTTACTGGGGACATACTTTATATGACATCTTTTTCTTTTTAATTATTCAAGTTTTTTTTTAATGGCCCAGAATATTGTCTATTTTGGTGTATGTTTCATCATAACTCGAAAAGAATGTGCTGTTGAGTAATTATGTAATTATTGATATTTTGGGACACAAGCCTAACATTTTATTTTTGTTTTCTATTCTCTCTCTTTTTTATTTCAGTGTTTTATTTTTTTTTTATGCCTTCCTTTCAATTACTTAAACACTTTTTTGAATTCCATTTATATTTCCATATAGTGTTTTTGGGTCTATCTTTCCTTCAACTTTTATAATGGTTGATATAGGTTTTATATCATATATACATAAAATAACAGTCCATTGGTGTCACAATCTTACAGTTTGAGTGAAGTACAGAAACCTTACCTCCTTCATGTCTCCATTCCTTCTTACATTTATAATATAGTTTCTTCAGTATTTTCTTTACATGTATTTAAGCAACATCAGATGGTGTTACATTTTTTTGCTTCAATCATCAAACACAATTTATGACACCCAAGAGAAGGTAAGCCTTCTCTATATTTAACCCATATTTTTGCTTACTGTGTTCTTTCTTCATTCTATATATTCTAAAGTTTCTTCTTTTATTATTTACATTCTTTTTAGAGAATATCCTTTAGCCATTCTTTTTACTAAGTCTCCTGGTGACAAATCTTCATTTTTCTTCATTTGAGAATTTCTTGTTTACCTCTTCATTCCTGAAGGTTATTTTCTCTGGGTATAGGTTTCTGGGTTGACAGGTCTCTTCTTTAAGCACCTCAAAAATATGCACATTTCCCTTTTGGTTTCCATGGTTTCTAAAGAGAAATCTACTTTTTACACATATTTTCCCTTTATAGGCAAGTTGTCATTTTTCTCTTACTGCGTTAAAGACTTTTTGTCTTTAGCTTTCAGATGTTTGACTATAATACATCTTAGTATGGATTTGTTTATATCCTATTTGGGGTTTATTTTTTTTTAAATCTGTAGATTTGTGTATCTTGCCAAATTTGGAGTTTCAGTCATTTCTTTTGTACATTTTCAGCCCAACATCTTTCTCCTCTTTTTCTTTGATTCCAATGATGCGTCCATGTTAGAGTTTTTGTTATAGTCCCACAGGGCCCTGAGGCTCTATCAGTTTTTATCTGGCTACCTTCTCTCACTTTTTAAGTTTGTTAATTTCTATTATTCTATTCTCCACTTAAATAATTTTTTTCCCCTGTCTCTCCCTTCTGCTGTTGTATTCATCTAGTAAACTTTTCATTTGGGCTACTATATTTTCCAGTTTTATAATTTCCACATAGGTCTTTTTTTATCTTCAATTTGTTGATTTTTCAATTTCTTGGCTGTAACTTTTTATTCTTTTAAAATTTGTTTCAAGCCTGTTTGTAGTTTTTCACTGAGGTTTTTATACCATAATGATTTAATAATTTTTTTGTCAGATAATTCTGTCACCTTGGTGCTTATTGATTTTTTTCTGGTCAGTTTGAGATCTTCCTGGTTCTTGGCATGATGAGTAATTTTCCAATTGAATCCTGATCATTTTTATATTATGTCATGAAATTTTGGATCTTACTTATACCATCCATTTTAGCTGACTTTTTCTGACGCCATTCTGGCAGCGGAAGGGGATTGTTACCTTATTACTTACAGGGGGATATAGAAGCCCAGATTCTCCACTTGGATGCTATGGACACATGAGGGAAGGGGGTTCTTCATTACTGTTGATTGGGGGTGAGAGTTCTGGCTTCCTATGTGGCCTCCACTGACACTGTAGTTGGGTTGACCTCATAACTGCTGGTTCGTGAGGAAAGTCCTGACTCTCCACTAGGCCTTCTCTGACACTACTTAATTGGGAAGGAGTATGGTCCTTGTTACTGCTCTGTGTGCAAGTCTTGGCTTCCCACATGGTTTCCACTGCCACTGGATTGAGTGTGCAGTATTACTCTTCAAAAGGAATGAAGGTCCTGGCTTCCTACTCACCCTTCTTACCACCCAGAAGAGTTGGGGCATATTTTGTTACAGTCTCCCAAGAACAGAAGTCTAGGATTCCCACTTGATCTTTGTTGTCATGGGTACAGGTGGGACCACAGGTTTTTCTGTGGTACTTGGCTAGAGTAGAGAATACAAAGAGTTTTCTTCCTTGTCAGACTACCACTTTCTTGGTCCTTGACTAAAGAGTTCAGGCTTTTGTTGTTGTTATTGTCATTGTTGTTTTTCCTGTTTGGTGTGTTGTGCATTAGTGTTTCTGGGATGCTAGTTTCTTTGGCTCCAAGTCTGGGTTATGTGAGGTAAAAAGAAATTTCAGAGAACCCACCACTGTGTCATTCCTGGGGTTCCAAGTTTCCTAGGCAGTCTGCCTTCTTCTCCTCACTTTTCAGAGTTGTCTTTCTTGGTTTTATGTATAATGTTGAGAGTTTTTAGTTGTATCTAGGAAAATGGGAAAACATACTCAATTTTCCCCAAAGCAGAAGTTACAGATTGAATGTTGTATATAATTATATTGTATTGCCAATATTGGCTGATTATTTATAGCTCGTTTAAAATTATTGTGTAGGTTACCATAGAGTTGTAATATATATCTTAAGTAGTAACAGTCTAACTTCAAATAGTATTATACCACGTCATGTATAGAACAAAAGCTTTATTAACAATTGACTCCCAATTTCCCCTACCCCTTTTTGCCACCATTATTTTAATATATTTCACCTTTTACATATGCTATAAATATGCTGGCCATTGATAATCTTTTTATTTAGGCAATGATGTTTTAGAGCAATTAAAATACCAAAAGAATGATGTATTTACCTTCAGTTATGTCACTTAGAACACTCTTCCATTACTTTGTGTAGGTGAAAGCTGCCCTTTGGAGTCATAATCTTTCTGCTTGGAGAAATTCCTTTTAACATTTTTTTTTTAAGATTTATTTATTTATTCGACAGAGATAGAGACAGCCAGCGAGAGAGGGAACACAAGCAGGGGGAGTGGGAGAGGAAGAAGCAGGCTCATAGCGGAAGAGCCTGATGTGGGGCTCGATCCCATAACGCCAGGATCACGCCTTGAGCTGAAGGCAGACGCTTAATCTCTGTGCCACCCAGGCACCGCCCTTTTAACATTTCTTAAAAGAGGTGCTGGCAATGATTTTTTTCTGTTATTGTTTATCTGAAAAAAAAAAATAGCATTTCTCCTTTATATTTTGAAGATATACTTGCTTGTAGAGAGGTTTTGTTTTGTTTTCACTTTAAAGATATTACTGCATTGTCTTCTTATTTACATAATAATTTTTAACAAAAGGCCTATTGTAATATTTATCTTTGTTCCTCTATATATAATGTGTCTTTTATTTCTGATTACTTTGCAGATTTTTTCCTTATTTTTAGTTTTCAGGAGTTTTAATAGAATATATCTGGTGGTGCATGTGTGTGTGTATGGATTGATGTGGATGGGGGAGATTTATCTTGTTTCGTTTTATATAAGATTCTTGGATCTGTTGTTTGGTATCTTTCATTAATTTTAGAAAATTATTTGTTCTTATCTACTCAAACATCTTTCTTTTCTCTGTCTTGCTCTTCCTCCTGGGATTCCAATTTCACATGTGTTAGACCAAATGAAAGTGTCTCACATATCTTGGAAACTTCAATTTTCTTCATTCATTTTTCTCTTTGTGCTCCAATTTCCATTATATCTATTGACCTAGAATGATATTCACTGATTCTTTTCTCAACTGTCAAGTCTATTGATGAATGAACTACTGAAAGCATTTGTCATCTCTGTTACTGTGTTTTTACGTCTACCATTTATGGTGATATTTATGTTTGATTCTTTTTTTTTAATTTTTTTTTTATTTTTATTTTTTTAAAGATTTTATTTATTTATTTGACAGAGATAGAGACAGCCAGCGAGAGGGAACACAAGCGGGGGGAGTGGGAGAGGAAGAAGCAGGCTCATAGCGGAGAAGCCTGATGTGGGGCTCGATCCCATAACGCCGGGATCACGCCCTGAGCCGAAGGCAGACGCTTAACCGCTGTGCCACCCGGGCGCCCCATGTTTGATTCTTTATTATAGTTTATGCTGAAATTCTCTACCTGTTCATTCATATTATAGACATTTCCCAACAGAGTCTTTAACATCTTAATCATAATTATTTAGATTTCCTCTCTGATTGTTCTACTATAACTGTAATATTTAAATCTTACTCTGTTGACAACTTTGTCCCTTGATGATATTTTTATTTTTCCTTATTCATTTGTATGTTTCATAATTTTTGTTGGAAAGAGGTATACCTTTTGTAGGGCAGTAGAGACTGAGTTAAATCTCATTTATTCTTGGAAATAGACTTTCCTCTTCTTTTTCTAGTTCTTTGCATAGAGGAGTAAGTAAATTTAGTCAAGAATTGAGCTGAGATTAGAGTTTTTGTTACTATGGTTTTACTCAGAGCATCACTAGTCTTCGAATTTTTCTAGCGTTGCCTTCTGTTTAGAGTGGGGCTAGAGAATTGTTTATAGTATCTGTTCAATTCTCCACTTAAATTTCCTCTTTGTTCTTGTATCACGATGAGGGTATAGCTTCCCGCTTTTGCTCCTTCCCAAGCAGTATTCTAGACTGCTCTTACTCATTCTTTCAAGTAGGGGGGAAGGGTCACATGAAGGAGAAGGTTCTGTTGTTCTGGTTCAGCCTTAGTCTTAGGCAGATGGTATGTCCCTGAATCTCAGGAATAGTCTTTCTCAGTGATCCTTCCCTGTACCCAGTGGTAGGGGATCATTAATGATATGGCCCAAGGATTTTTTCCTGCCTTCCCCCCAGGGAAAGGGATTTTTTTGTTTCCTTTTGCCATTTTGATAGGTATTTATCTGTACTCAGAATGTGACAGAATTCATTGTTCTTTTGCCAGCTGATTATGAATTTTCTTCCTTGGGGAGTTAGAGAAGACGTATCCAGGCAAGGCTTCAAGCTTTCCCTATGGCAGCTGTTGTTCCCCTTTCCCAGGTCTTCACCATAAGAGATGTTCTTTCTAGTCTCTTGTCCTGCCCCCAGTATTTCTCATGATAACTTAGTGATGTCAGTGGAGAAGAGCCTATGAATTGGAGTGAATTTCTCTTGTGTTTGCAATTTCCAGAATTTCTATGCTTTCATGCTAGTCCACAATCAGCATTCAGATATTGATTTACATTTATGAAAAATTCATAATGGCTCATACGATGATTTGTGTCTTCCTTAGATAAGAAAACCCTCATATTTACTTTCTCCTTGGAAGAGTATCTTTCTTATGTTTTGCATTAGTTGATTTCCTTGTGATTTCAGCTGTGATATGCTCAAGAAGATTGTGATTTTTATAGATTACTGTTTTTTATTGTTATTGAAAGGGTGGGAGTGGTAGTCTTTTCAATTTTCCATATCCCAAAACAAAGTTGAAAGTTACAGTGGCATTTTAAAGTAAATTGTGCAATGGCATTTATAACTAAGATATAAAGATATACTTTTGCCAAAATTTGGAAATTAGTAAGTAACTAAACATGAGGATGAAGATAACTCAGCCCTTAGTTTCTGAAATGTTATGTGAAGTTAATGAATATGAAACAGTATGTTTTAGTTCTTTCCAGAGTGATCACATTCATCTTTCTGTATTAAAGGAATGCTTCGTATATCAAAGCTCTAAGACAGTCTCCAAGAAGGAAACTTACACTACACATGGCATCTAAAACTCCCCCGTGTCTTACTGAAGAACAGGGAAAGAGGGATCAGGGAGGTGTTGGCAGCCATTAGAAAAATAAGCTGAGTTTAAGCGCTAGCTAAATTCCTGAAATTAAATGAAATTGTATAAGTTATATAGAATGGTAAATGATGGAATTACTTCCCAGAATCTTCTCTATTTGGGGACTTTAATTTACAACTCTCTTTTACAAAATGTTTCCCTAAACTTCAGGGATTATTTTATCCCTGGGCGTAAGTAAAAAACCCACCTTTGGTTCATTTTCACAGCCCTGGGTATGTTAGGACTACTAACGGAAGTACCATTTCTATTCTAGCAAGAGAGCTATAATACACTTATATTCTCAAGTATTTCTATTAACAAGTGGATTTTTTTTAAAGGAGGATAGCATGAATTACATTTCCAAAAGCTGGCCAATCCCAGATTCTAAGTAACAGTCAACATTATAAATATGTTCTTTCAAAATCAGCCTGCACTTATCCTTGAAAAATTCTTGCCCTCAGTGTATTCCAAAAATTATTATAAGAAAACAGAAAAGGAAAAGGGTGAAGGAAGATTGCTGAAACCTTGACTTTCATTTTGCTTTAACTTTGAGAGAAGCAGCTATTTTTATCTTGCTGATTTATTTATGAGACATAAGAAAGAAGGCTGTAGTGGAACATTTCTTCTGAACTGGATTTGAGCATCAAGGAAAACCATAAGGGACGCTTTGGTTAAAATAAGAACCGACCCTACTAGTACCCTGATTGTGAAACACAGCTTTTGTGACTGATGTTGTTGTTTGAAAGGGTTTCCTTTCTTGATTAGCTTTCATTCTCACCTGTTCTATACTACCTGGTCCCTGCTGAGCTGACCCTGAGAATAAAGGTGTTTTTGTAAAATTTTCAATTCTTTTCCCTGTCAGTTGGAGTTCAAAGTTTGTCTGAACTCCATGGAGCTTTCTTGATTCACATGCAACTTTTGGGCCTTTGAAATTTACCTAGTAAGAAAAGAACAAGGTTTGTGGCCAGTATCAGATGAAATTCCTAGGACGATTGTGAGATCTTGTAAAGCCCATTGTATATGGCATATATCACAAATGTAATAGGAAGGATCCCATCTGACTTTCATGGTTCCTAGAGGTTGCTCTGTTCACAGTCCAGCACGTATTAAAGAAAAATGCATCTCTTATTTACATGTCTTTACTGATGGGTTCTTTATATGGCTAAATATTCTGATAGATTTTTTAATAGAATATTTTTTTTTATTTAGTAAAACACCTCAATGAGTTTCAAAATATGTAAATAATGGCCTTGCCTAAAGATAAAGAACTCTTCTACTTAATAGGTTAACAAAGATTATGTAGCTTTTTTGACTAACATCTGGGGGGAAAGGATAGAGAGAATCTAATAATATGGTGAGAGACTGGGCCTGGGGAGTAAATACATGAGGATGTCTGAGGTACTATTAATGAAAAGAGAAATCTAGTATTAAATTTAGGGTTTTTCTTTATCATGTACTATTACACAATTTCCCAACCACTACTACCCCAAACTTTCAATGATTACCTGCCATAAAATATTATGTGTTGTAATATTTGATGTTAGAGATGGGTGGATGAAAGGAAGAGAGACTATACTGATAGAGATATACAGCATAATGATGAGTCAGTAGATGAAGGAGCTAATAGGCAGACTTGAGGGCTTCTGCTTTCACCTCTGGTTTTCTTCCTTGACTAAGAGAAAAGGACCACTGAATGAATTGCTGATGCTTATGCTTAGAATCATGCAGCATATCAGTTTTCTTAAAATAGTCAAGGCCAGTAAGAATGAAAGAGTGATTAACAGCTGTACCCTAAGCATTGTGGCAATAAATTAAGATGTCTTTTAGGGGTGTCTGGGTGTCTCAGTCACTTAAGCATCTGACTCTTGATTTTGACTCAGGTCATGATCTCAGGGTCCTGAGCTTGAGCTCCGTGTGGCTCCAGGCTCAATGGGGAGTTTGCTTGAGATTTTCTCTCTCCCTCTCTCATTACCCCTCCACCTCTGCTCTCTGTCTCTCTCTCTCAAATACATAAATAAGTCTTTTAAAAATAATTTAAAAATGTCTTTTAAAAAGCTTGGTGTTTAAATGAAAAGTGAGAAAAGAGGTAACAGATATAGGGATTCAATGGGTAAATTAGGAACTTGCTGGACAAATAAGGCAGCATGAAGTTTGGACATGCTCAAACCTTTACTGATTTACAAGTATGGTAGATATTATTGCCATTCACCAGTATTTCCAGTTGTCTTTCTTACAGGAACAAAGGGAGATTGCAATGTCCCATTTTTGTGATGTTGATATTATCTAAATGACTTAATTTGGTCAACAAAATTTGAGAAGTAAGATGTGTACTACTAGGTACAAGCACTCTCTACCTGCTTCCATGAGCCAGGAAATAAATATTTATATAAAAATGTAACCTTGATTCTTATATGGAGGATGGGTAACCTGGAAAAATGTCTAGACTCTCAACATGCTTTATGTAAGCAAGAAATCAGTCTTGGTTGTTTTTAACCACTAATATTTTGAGATTGTTTGTTTTCAAACGAATCCTAACTAATGCCATTGCCTGCACTCACATTGTTTTTAGTGATGTCTTAAAGTAGTTGTATGATACACTTACCCTATCTTAAACTTTAACAGACTGCTCTTTAACAGAGCATTTGTAAAACTTGTTTGAGAATTTTATCATTTGCAAGAGTGTCACTTACATGTGCTTAATCCTATCTCCCAAAACATCAAGTCATTAGCATTATCTAAGGCATAGATCAATTCTTCAGTCAATGGTGTATTAATGCAAGTGTGTTGCAGTTATTTTGAGATATGTCTCAAGTGATCTATTACTAATTATTATTAAATACATATGTTTGTGAATGGAATAACATTTTCCAAATTAAAGTAGATTCGAATTTATTATATAAGGGGAATTTTACTTCTTGCATTCTAATATTGAATTAAGGTGAAAGGTACAAAAATAATTTCAGGTTGAAGAGCAAACCTGGCTGTACCCATTGGACTACTTTGTACTCAGGACTGCCATCTTGTATGTATTATGTATATGTATGTATGTATACCCGCCAACTCTGGTCTGAAAACAAGTGGTCCAGGGTTCTGTCACTGGTTGCAGAATACCAGAGGTGAAAGAGACCTTGTGCAATTCACTTGCTGATTTTATATTTTTTTTCTCAACTGTGTTTTTTCTCAACTGTGTTTTGTAGTCATGTCAAAGCCGCAAATAGAAAAAATAAAATTCTTATTGGGCAAGTATCAAGCCCACCTTTTTAACTTCACACAAAACACTTTCATTTGTGTTCACATGTATATCATCTGCTTAAAATTTAATGTGAGCAGATGATTTTATAGTTGGGGGAATTGTATGATACAATAAAAGCTCATGATAGGTCATCCTTTTTATTTACTGGTTAAACAAGCTCAAAAAAGTGAAGAATTGCTTAAACAGAAAGTAAATTTATAACTTGGGCTTAAGTTTAATTTACTTAAACACTATTTAGTCTTCTTTTATCCAGATATTAATTAGTTCAATAACAGACAGCAAACTCGTTTTGCCTTTTTTTCCCTTTTCTCTTTTCACCTGCCACGGATATATCAAAACCAGGCTATTTACAACCATGATTATTAAATAAAAGAACTTTCTCTTTTAATAAGTGCTCTACTTTATCCCCATAGTATCAGGTAAAAGAAAGCTTAATTCTTTTTTTTTTTTTTTTAACCTATGACCAAATTTCAGAAAACATTCAGAGGCAATGCAATGAAATAGAAAGAACCAGGGCTTTAGAATGCACATAACTGGCCATCTGAATTGTTAATTCAGATCTTTAAAAAAAAAAAAAAAAAAAAAAAAAGATTTTTCAGAATCATTTTCTTCATTAAAAAGGGAAGAGAATAATATCTGTCACACATATGAATCACACCAATCATCCAGCAGAGTGCCTTGAACATAGTAGACAACTCACAAATACCAAATTCCTCCTCTTGAAGTTTACCTTCGAAGGTATCAGCCAATAAATATATCAGACCATTTCTTCAAAAGCAGAGTAGTGCAGTGCTTAGAAAAAGTGGGCATAGGGCCAGCTTACCTGGGTTCAAATATGGCTTCAATATATGTTTACCATTAGACTGTAGCCAAATTACTTAACTTCCCTGTGCTGTAGTTTTTTTTTTTTTTTTAACCTGTAGAACAGGGACAATAAATCAAAGTGTCTACTTCATATAGTTGTTATGACAATTAAATCAATGTATACATTCAGAAAACTTTTCAAAATTACCTGACATAGGTTAATTCACCAATAAATTATGTGTTATTTTGTTGTTGTTAAACATTCACAATGTGCATAGCCCTACCCTGTGATCTGGAGCAATATGGAAGAGGAAAATTTACTTAACTAATTAGTCATGTCAAAATGATTTTAAAGATAATGTACAAGTTTCTTATGAGGATAGGCTACTTTAAAACACTTTTGATACTTTGAAAATACCTCATTGATAAGCTGGCATCTTTTAAAAAAAATCTATTGATTGCAATAAATATCTTAAAATTCGAATGTTAAGTTATGATGGATACAACAGTAATAAAGCCAGTTTTATTTTAAAATATTTTGTTATTCAAGCTTTGAAGAAATTCAAAATCTGCATTAGTATGAATTTACTTAAATTAGCCTTATTTGACACTTCTCTATAATTTGATAGACTCTTCACTGCAGAAAGAAATCCCAATTATTGAAGTTATATTGTGACTTAACACACAAACACACCCAAGAGATGAGGATTTGGCAGTGTGTTATCCATTCAGGTTAAATGATTTTGGGTTCCACTCCAGTAAAATTCTGCTTGAAGCATAACTGTGTTGCCAATGTTCTCTCATTTGATGAAAAATGAGTATACCAGCCAACTCTGGTCTGAAAACTAAATTAGAAATGAACTTTGAAGAAAAAATCCCTCACTTCTAGAGAAAAATAAGATCTTAAAAATGAATTAAAGCCTAGAAACCAAACATTGATAAGGGCTTTGTATCTATCAAAGCAAGTACTATTGAAAGTATTCATTCATCTGAGTTTAAAATGTAGTGTTAACACTTTCAACCTGAAGTCCAATTTCTTCCTTGATGTCTTGAAAATTATCCTTGGAAGCAGTGATAGCATTCAATTATAGGGATGCTTTCCATGAGAGCACTAACAATGTACTCCTCATTTTGCCAAAATCATGTAACATTTTATCATAAAATCATACCTGTTTGCTTTAGAATTTTTACTAACAATAATGGAAAGAATAGCTCAGATTTAGAGTTTGATTTGTTTCCAAGTGTTAATTGTTGGAATCAGTGAAATCAAACAGAAAAGAAAGAAGGAAGAGGAAAGAACAGTCATTAGTGTAAGCAGTAAACATAGAAAAGAAAATAGGCCAAAATGAATTGTCAAACAGCAGACGGTAAGGGTTAGTGAAGGACAGAGCCATATCAATTTAACTGGCAGTATCTGGGCATATATCTCATAAAAAGTTAGTCACAA
>NW_024426774.1:41987098-42010871 GCF_017311325.1 Ursus maritimus
TGGATCCAAATTTTGATTTGTCACTGATGCCAGATAAAGATAAGGACTCCCATAAATAGTATCCCTGTTATCCTACAATAGCTTGCCAGGCCTCTTCAAATGAGAAGAGACTAAAAAAATAGACTATTCCTCACAGGATCAGAGAAGTGTAATCGGACAGCAAGTTCATGTATGAACTATTGGGTATCAAGGAGTTGACATCAGGCCAGAGAACAAAGAGCAAATTGCTCTTCCGGTATCCCAAATATTGAGCAACGGATCTGGATACTGAGACCATGGAAAATCATCAATTTTGGAGAAGTGTTAATGGTTAACAAATCTTGAGTACCCACTCTGTCCATGCAGTGTCCTTGGCATTTGATTTGTAACATAGAGGAAAAATTTGTACTTTGATGGAAAACTATGAATTGTCTAGAATACACCCTTTAGAGTTTCCTGGTTTTCTGATTTTATGGGGGGCCATTTTACAACTCTCTAAATTGTAGATAATTGATAACAATGAAAAGTAGTTTCTGCCTACAGACATGTAAATTTTTTTATAGCAGAGGTTCAACCGACTTCCTTAAGGTAGAAATAGCTGGTTTGACCTCCTTTTGTATATTCATTTCATGATTCTAACTCTATAAATATTTCTCTTCTTTGTATTCTCCTATAAATTGGTTATAACATCTTACCTATTCCCTCATTTAAGTAATGAGTTAAATAATATATTTAACACATGTTCACTTTTTATGTACATGGGAGTTGTTTTTACTCTTTCTTTCTTTCTTTTTTTTTTTTTTTTTTTTTTAAAAAGCCTGAGATGAAAGGAAACTTAAACATACTCTTTTTGGGTCCCATCATTCTACAGATAAGTAAACTGAGTCCCAAGTGATAAAATGACTTTTTTGAAGTTGCATAGTTCCTTATTGGCAGAGCTAAGACCGGAACCAAGTCCTTTCCCCACACTTTTGTAGTCCTTTCCCCTACCACACTCAAAGCCGCATGAATTCCCCCCCCCCTTTTTTTAAGTTAAGACTTCACTTTTTAAAGCAGTTTTAGGTTCACAGCAAAATAGAGAGAAAGGCACAAAGATTTCTCATATACTCCCTACCCCACACATGCATAGCCTTCCCCATTATCAACATCTCCCACCAAAGGGTACATTTGTTACATTTGTAACAAATGTATTATTGACACATAATCACTCAAAGTCCACAGTTTACATTAGGGTTCACTCTTGGTGTTGTACGTTTTATAGGTTTGGGCAAAGCATACAATGGCATGTAACTATCATGAGGGAATCATACAGAGTATTTTTACTGCCTTAAAAATTTTCTTAGCTCTGCCTAATTATCTCTGCTGACATAACACACACAACCCCTGGCAACCACTGGTCTTTTTACTGTCTCCATAGTTTTGCCTTTTCTAGAACGTTGTATAGTTGCAATTGTACAGTATGTAGCCTTTTTGTATTGGCTTCTTGAATTCACTTTTAGTTAGCTTTCTAAAGAGAGAGCAGTTTATAGCCCAGAAAATGGGAGGATAATAATAACATTTCAGGCAACTATACACTGGTATGTTTGGGAACTCAGGATTTTGAGAGAGAAAAGAACCTTCGTAGCCTTCTTTTTATGTCTGAAATAAATCTTTCAAGGTGATACCTAATTCACTTATATGTAAACTTAGCTCTGCGTGTGGAGTAGAAAAAATGGCAAGACCTGAGAATTAACTGACAGTCTGGGAATCACTGGGAGCTAATAATTATGCTGGCTTCCCCTCCTGATTCCAAAGTGCAAACATGCTTTAAACAGATTGCCAGTTCCCCCAGGGAAGAGAGAAGGAAATGGCTGGATTAAAGTCAGAAAGCAGGGAGCCAAAAAAATCTAGTATTCATTACCATCCCCATCAATGAATATTTATCGAGCTCCCACAGAGAACCTAGTATCAAGGCTCAGGAATTCAGAGAAGTAAATACAATTTAGAGCAGTAAAAGTTCTCTCTATCCAAGGCTGCCACATGGCAGTGGGGAAGAACCCTGGATGCCATTGGAAGGAGAGGAGAGAGCCAGGGAAAAACAGACTCTCTCTTCCCTCTTCCTCAACTTTTAGAAAGGAATAAACCTGTCCTGTAGGCTTAATTTCTTTTTTGTTTAATTACCTGAAACTAAAGTTGTGGTCCATTTTTTATCTTCAATGTTTATATCCACTACAGCTAGCTTGGTGTCTTTTTAAAACTTCCAAATGCCTTCAAACTCTCAGATTTGGTGGTATTTTGTCCTGTATTGTAAAGAATAATGAAATCGTTATGATGGTAGATATCCCTGACAAAGAATTCTTTAGTGTAGGGTCCTAACTTTCCAAGAAATGATACTCAATTGGAAGACTTTCACACTTAAACAAGGTGGTCTTCCTTTTTAAAAGGATGGCATTTTGAATCTTACATGAAAATTCTATCTTTGAATTATAAGAGTGTGTGGTTTCTAGTTCTATAATTAGAAGGGATCATTAGATTACTTTTGTGCAGGCAGCCATGCTTATGAAAGCCTACCAACTCAGGATGCCTGGGTGGCTCAGTCAATTAAGCAACTGCCTTTGGCTCAGGTCGTGATCCCAGGGTCCTGGTATCCAGTCTTGCATTGGACTTCTTTCTCAGAGGGGAGCCTGCTTCTCCCTCTGCCTGCTGCTGCCCCTGCTTATGCTTTCTCTCACTCTCTCTCTGTCAAATAAATAAAATCTTTAAAAAAAAAAAAAAAAAAAGAATGAATGAATGAATGAATGAACAAAAGAAAGAAAAAAGAAAGCCTACCAATTTTTGATGAGAGTTTCCAGTTATTTCATAAAATAGTGGGCTCTGTGGCTCCTCCAAGGTTGATTAGTATAACAAGGTAAATTCAGTTCATGCTGATGCTGGAAACTGCTGGCACAACTAGTGTCCCCTTCTGTCCGGACAAAGTGGATCTGGTGCTCTCTGGAGAATGCAGCCATCTCAAGTGATGCCCACCCTCCCTCCTTCATTATGCCTATCAACTGTCATTGCCCTCAGCTGATTTCTGCTGGAGTGAGACAGTTATCATTCATCTCCCCTGGCCTAGCCATTGGACGTGGAGGGGAGAAGGTTTACTTTGATATTACTCATTCCTGGCAAGTCTGTGTTCTCAGTGCAAGGACACAATCAATTTTAGGGAAAGAACTTGCTTTTGGTTTCATGTTTGAAACCAGGTAACTAGAATTAAGCCATTTTTCACAAGATACTTTTCCATGGAAATGCTGCCCCAGAGTGAGATATGCATAACTGCTGTATCTCGTTTATATCTTCAGAAATGCGTGAGTAAAAAAACATGCTGTCAGTGTGTGTCCCACATCTTCTTTCTATTCTCTCTACTCCTGTTTGCTCTTATTCTGTCTTCATTCTCATTTTCTATGTTCTTTCTCCGTACCAGAGTTTCTCAACCTTGAAATATTGACAGTTAGAACTGGATAATTCTGGGGCGCCTGGGTGGCACAGCGGTTAAGCGTCTGCCTTCGGCTAAGGGCGTGATCCCGGCGTTGTGGGATTGAGCCCCACATCAGGCTCCTCCGCTGTGAGCCTGCTTCTTCCTCTCCCACTCCCCCTACTTGTGTTCCCTCTCTCGCTGGCTGTCTCTATCTCTGTCGAATAAATAAATAAAGAATCTTAAAAAAAAAAAAAAAAGAACTGGATAATTCTTCACTATAGGAGACATTGCTGTTCATTATAAGGTATTTAGCAGCATACCTGCCTGCTTTCCAGTAGAAGAAAGTTGCATCCCCCAAAGTTGTGACAACCAACCAAAGTATATCTCCAGATGTTGCCAAATTTCCCTGAAAGAAGAAATCTCTCCCAGTTGAGAATCACTAATCTAACCCTGGGTACATTTCTTCCAACTTTGCCGTAACCAGCTGTGTAAATATGGCCATGTGACTCCACCACTGTGGGCCATAGTTTTAACATTTTTATATTTGTAGAATTTTCTACATGGCATCCTCTTCATTCTTTAAGCCCATTCTCCGGCCCAGACCTTAAGCCTACCAGTGGACCCAGTTCATATTTCCTCTAATGCCTCCATAGTATATATACTTTACACACTCTACCTGCATTCTAGCCAAAGTTAAATCTGCTTTTCCATGAACATAGTTTTGCCAGCTTTTCTCAAAATTGCAATAATATGTGTTACAGAAACACTCACTAAATTTTAGATAATAAAGGAATGGATGAAATTAAGAAATGCTGAATTGTTGAATTAAGGAGAGAATGTATCAGTAATTTTAATGTCTTGAGTTACCTTCACATGACCAAATTACTACCCACTCTCTAAAAGTAATTTTCCTTTAGTTTGTTCTACTCAGATCCAGAGACTGGATGAAAAGATTTAAAAATTATCACCTCAGTTTTTCCTACATTATTTTGTCCAACTATCAAGGCAACCTTATTGCTAACTATGGCAAATGTCATCTTACTTTTGATCTCCATTATATATATATGGCCTATGCTTCCCCAAGTTATTGCATCTTGATTATAATAAAGACTCTGGATCAAAAATAGCAAAAAGAAAAAAAAATGCATCTTGTTAAAAACTTACTAGTGAAAATACTGGAAGGGTTTTTAGAAAGTGCCACTTCTAATTCACCCCTGTCCAACTTTATACATCCTGATTCTTCTCCCTCCCCTGCCCCCAGGGTTAAATCTTTCACTACAAAATACATTTCTGAAGAGTTTATGGAGAAGCAATTGGTTCCACTGGGGCTTTTAAACTCTAGAGGCAAGCATCATTTCCAGCTGGCCAAAATTGTCTGTCCTGTACAACCTCCTGAGCTTTCTGTAAATATAACCTCAGCTGACATATTGAAGCCAGAAGAGTCATCACAAATTTTTAGTGAATCCATAGTTTAATAAATAAACGTTTCCTTCACAAGCATCAAATATAGGTTTGAACTGAATGGCTTTAAGTTGGCTTTCCCCCTTGGGACCCTAAGGTTTTATCATTTTAAGCTCCAGTATGTTTCAAAGTTGAATGATTGGATCTTACTCTGAAGGTCTTAGAATTCGGATACTTAAGTACCCATGAATAAACAACCAGCACTTCTCAATCATGTAAAAAGTTGTAGGTAACAAAAGGAATGGGCTCCCTTCCTAAGGTTAGGGAGATTAACTCATTTTGACTGAGAATAATGGGAAGGAAAACAAGATCAATGCTTAGATGCACATGAAAAAAAAAAAAAAAAAAAAAAAAAGCCAGTCACAATCTTGGCATAGGCTAGATTTGCTTAGCCAGGACCTTTGCCTCATGTGTTATGGTGCAAAGTCAGTAGGGAAAGATTGCCATTGAAAGGACTTCCTCTCCACTGTTGAAGACTTTGTTTATGGTGAATAACTCAACTGAGTGTCCTACTTAGAAAATATGGTTATCATCCTCATCAGTACTATTTGAGTTGTGTTAATGGTTTGAAGCATGAAAACAGTATTATTGAAATGTAACTTGTGGGTGATCTAATGCAATTTTTATAGTCCAGGAATATTTAATGGAGGAAAAAGACTCATAAACTGTCTGGCAATATACTGGGTTGTTTTTTGGTTTTGTTTTTCAAAAATTTAATATAAATTTCACCTAAATTTGGCAAAAAGATTGATAAAGGTCACTGTGTGGAATTTTGACTGGTTAACCAGTCAAATTGTTTCTAATTTCCCTCATGACCCAAAGGACAAACAAGACACTATTGCAACATAAGCCTTTCTAACACTCGCTGTAAATGGATACTATGAATCTAATCAACTGGCCTTCTGCTTTTCCTTGATTAAGAATTCAGCCTTTGTACTTACTGCTTCCTTTGCTTAGAATTCTCTTCCCCTAGAATTTGCACTGATGGCTCCCTTATTTTCTTCAGGTCTCTGTTCAAAATTCATTTTATCCCTGAAGCCTTCACTGTCCACTGTACATAAAATAACATTCATGCCATTTCTGGCATTTCCTATCTCCTTATTCTGTTTTATTTTTCTGCCCCTCCCCCCCATACATTGTATTACTTATTTGCTTGTTTTCTTCTATCTTACTCTGATAGGATATAAGCTCCATGAGAGCAGGGGCTTTGTTTTGTTTTCTTTTCTATCAATGGCACCTTGAAGAGGGACCACACGTCAAAGGTACTTACTATGTATTTGCTGAAGAAGTTAACTAGGTTACCAATTATCAAGTCAAACTAGAGCTGTCTTTTTTAAGGAATCAGAACTGAAGACGAATATCTAGTTAATGTAGATCTCTTATGTTTTAAGACTCTCCACCAGATCCTCAGACTTTAAATTAGAAAACAAATTCTTCTAATACCTTATGATGAATTTACAAAGCATATTTCTTTAATTTCATCAAACATTTAAGAAAATCAAGAAATTTTGCACAAAAATAAGGATTTCTGGATTATTTTGAATATCTGAATCCCACTTTCTGTAGTTGGAGCCAAATTGTGGCATGTTCACATATATAAGTTGTATGCTGTATTGATCACCACAACCTGCAGACTTCCTGCCGTTTCATATATTTTGCCATTTCTAGTTATGTTATCTGCTTGGCTCCTGAAAGCATTTAAAGTTCATTTTTTTGCTATAGGAACTCCTGAGTGCTTTGCCTAATCACTTAAGGGAATTAATGACTAATCATGGAAAAGTTGAATCGTCACAACTAGAGTTACTAATGGTCACCAACACACTTATAATACACAACTCACAAAACAAAGAGCACAAAAGCAGGGAACTGGTGGAGTGGTTTGGGTGAGGTGGTAGACGAACCTTGTTTGGCAGTGATCATGTGAGTGGAGTCTGCTAGGCACTATTTAATAACATAAACATATCTGTACCATCACCATCTTCCCTCATTTAGCCCCTTTTTAAAGTTTACATACCCAAACTCCCAATCCTGAATAGAGCTAGCATACTGTTCCTGAAATGCTAACTCACAGTCTTTAGCTATGGTTATTCCTGTGACTTACATAGCATAGTGAAAGGAGACATGACACAGGTTAAAAGGACATGGACTAAGTAGGCAGAAAGGAAATTTCAGAATTCTCAATTTGGTCAAGTTAAACTCTGGCTTGAATGCCACACCTGTGAAATAATAACTGGTACTTGTTGAGAGCTCAATACACGTAATTCTAGATGCTTTACACATATTGTTTTATCTTTGCAACAACCCAGTAAACAATACAGCCAGGAAATGTGAACCAGGATTTAAACCCAAATATTCCATGGTGCCCCTGGGTGGCTCAGTTGGTTGTCTGCCTTCAGTTCAGGTGGTGTTCTTAAGGTCCTGGGATTGAGCCCAGCGCTGGGCTCCCCACTCAGCGTAGAGTCTGCTTCTCCCTCTCCCTTTGTGTTCCTCCCCTGCTCATGCTCTTTTTTTCTCTCATAAATAAATAAAAAATAATAAAAAATAAACCCAGATCCTCTAGCATTAGACACAGTTTTGCCACCGCATGCCAGAGCATTCTCTTCATAAAACTCATTAATGTATGTAAAGTTCTTTTTTTTTTTTAAAGATTTTATTTATTTATTTGAGAGGAAGAGAGAAAGAGAGAGATCAGGTGCATGGGGAAGGGGTAGAGGGAGAAGCAGACTCCCCGTTGAGTAGGGAGCCCTACACATGGGGCTCAATCCCAGGACCCAGAGATCATGACATAAGCCAAAGGCAGACACTTAACCAACCATGCCACCCATGTGCCCTGTAAAGTTCTTTTTAAATTAAAACAATTATTTTTATAAACTTGACTAGCCTATGTTCTCTTACAAATGGACTTTGAGAGTTTGGTTCTAGCACTGGAGTGCAGCTTCTCTTACATCCTGAGGGAAGAATGGTCTTCCTCTATTGGGAAGTCCTCTTGCTGTTTGAATGCTCAGCTTTGGGAGGGAAGTACATGTAATGGTGTCTACGCAAACTGAAAAAACATTTTAGAACTTCTTTAAAAAGGAAGAGTGTTTAATTTCAAACTGGAAAAATCTTTTAGAACTTCTTTAAAAAGGAAGAGAGTTTAATTCAAGCCCAAGTTAGGACAGCTGCCCAGTCTCCCCAGAGAAGAGTGCTTCATAAGGAAACACTTGGTGTAGGGTTATATACATTTTTTACATTGAAAGTTACAAATTATTAGACAAAGAATATTTCAGAAAGTTGCAGTCCTTATCTTAAGTTTCTAGTGTATGCAGGGCTTTATGACTTTAATCTCATGGAAATCAGGGAAGTTTCTTACTTTTTCTTATATTTTGTGTTTAGAATGTTCCTTTTTTGTTATTTTCTTTAATGAAGCAGATGTATATTATGTGTTCAGGGCAGAAACAGAGTCCATGCTGTGAGGTTTTGTTGAGTCACTTTTACTTGGTAAATGTTAAAGTTTCCCTAGGAACCTAGGATCAGGGCCCACAAACATTAAAAGTTGAAAATTTCCTTTATCAATGGTGAGAGAGAAAGGAACATTTGCCTAATCAGACAGGTCAGCCATATCAACCCTGGCAATCAGTGAGGTGACAGATGTCCAGTCAGATAGCCCTTACATCCCTTATATAAAGTTCTTAGCATAGCCCCTGACAGGTAAATTGTCAATATAGGCTAGTTATTATGTAACCTAGAACTTTGAAGTCCTAGTCATTTTTTTTTTTTTTCCAGTATAGTCTCCTTTGCTCCATTTACAACGTTCCCAAAACAATGCTCTTGTTAAAATTCAAGACTCCTTCACTGGCATTTCCTGAGCCAACTGTTGAACCTGAGTCTCTCTCCATCTGCTTCTAGCTTCTATTACTGGGTTTCTATTTCATTTTGGTCTGCTTTCTAAATTCTTCATCCAACAACCTGTCTAATACCCCCAGCAACACCTGCATCCCTGAATTAATCTTGCCAGGCCCTTCCCAATTTCTGGAGTCCTGCCCCTGGTACTTTGTGTTCCACTTGGTAAATGGAATTCTGTAAGTGGTCCAAGCTCTGTTCTGTAATAAAATATGCAAGCTCAGGATGCTATTAATGAAGCTAATGCAAAAACCCAGGGGTTCTACCTCCAAGCTGCTGTCTGAGTCAGTGGTTAAAACAATCTAAAATACCAAATCTAATTTTCCTACTCACATGCTTATATATATCACAAACAAGTATATTAGAATGCTGTGGGTTTTAGACATTCTCCCTCAACAGAATATTAGACAGCAGGAACATATACATTTATTGTATAAGAGAAGATTTTTAAAGTTATTCTGTCATCTCTCAGCTGTGCCATTATATATTTTGTACTTGATTTTTCTCACATAAAACTAAATTTATAAAAACCAAAAATTTATAAAAAACAAAACTATTTAAGACACCTCTAGAAAAAAAAACAGCAAAACACTTTCTCCATTAATCACCCAGCTATGACATCAGCAAGTGATTTCTCAGTGCCACTGGCTTTACGTAAGCTTGAGGAGTGAGTTGTCACAAAAGACTCCTCAGGTTGCTTCCATATCTTGGCAAATATATTCCTTATCTTGTAAATATTGCTGCAGGAAACATAGAGGTGCATATATCATTTTGAATTAATGTTTTCATTTTTTTTGGTAAATACCCAGAAGTGGTATTGCTGGATCATACAGCATTTCCATTTTTAATTTTCTGAGGAACCGCCATACTGTTTTCCACAGTGGTTGCATTTTTGCATTTACATTCCCACCAACAGTGAATAGGGTTCCCTTTTCTCTACATCCTCACCAAAACTTCTTACTTCTTGTCTTTTTGATTCTAGCCATGCTAACTGGTGTGAGGTGATATCTCATTGTGGTTCTGATTTGCATTTTGCTGATGATCAGTAATGTTGAGCACATTTTCATGTGTCTGTTGGCCATCTCTATGTCTTCTTTGGCAGAACGTCTAGTTAGGTCCTCTATTTTTTAATCAGAGTGATCATTTTTTTATGTTGAGTTGTATAAGTTGTTTATATATTTTGGATATTAACCCCTTATCAGATATATCATTTGCAAAAATCTTCTCTCATTCAGTAGGTTGCTTTTGCATTTTGTTGATGGTTTTCTTTGCTGTGCAAAAGCTTTTTATTTTGGCATAGTACCAATAGTTTATATTTGCTTTTGTTTCTCTTGCATGAGACATATCCATAAATATGTTGCTAAGGGTAATGTACAAGAGATTACTGTCTATGTTTTCTTTTAGGAGTTTCATGATTTCATGTCACCCATTTAGGTCTTTAATCCATTTAGAGTTTATTTTTGTGCATGGTATAAGAAGGTGGTCTAGTTTCATTCTTTTGCATGTTAATTGTACTCAACTAAAAAACTATGCCAAAAAGAAGGAAAAACATAAATAATACATAGCAGGAAGTAAACAAAATGTATTATGGTCTGGTAGTGCTGAAAAATAACAAGTTGGTATTGTAACAACAGAGGAAAAAAGTCTCCTCAGTGTGTGCTGTTAAGTCTTCTCAAACCAAAGCCAGATTCCAATTGATTATCTAAACAATTTAGGGGAACTTCATAATCTAGGAATATAATCTTTACACGGTGGGGACTAAATTGTTAAATAGCAAAATCTCAGGCAGTGTTCAAGAAGGAACATTTTATCCACTAGCATTGCAACCAGGGCAATAGGGAGTATTTTGGAATTGGACACAAAAAGAAATGAGCTAAGGCACAGACATAGACATAGAAAGAGAGTTAGCACAATAGTGGATTGTGGAAGGAGAAAAATCAGTGAAAACCAATGGCAAAAGCCAAATGCATTCAAATGCTGTACTGTGACAACAACTCCCAGATGAGCATTTGAGAAGTAAAAAGACTAAAGATTTTACAGAACAGATTGAGGAAGGTCAGTCAAAGTTCAGTTTTGTCCCATGAATTGTTCACTGTTCTAATTCTCAGATGCTGTGGAACAACATCAGAAAGATATAGAGGCAACAAAACTAGGGTCACAGCATTTGGATGGACAGTTGAGATTAAGGAAGAGGGATGGCGAGAAAAGGGGATGGAAGCTTAAGTTTTACAAGTTCACAGTGAAGAACTTATAGTCTTTAAGGATCATTCACAATACACAAATAATATTTCTCAGTTCTTAATAGCTTGAGAATGGTTTTGAATCTGGAGACCGGTTTTCTTTCAGTTCTTTTCCTCTTGTTTCTAAGAGAGTATGTGGATAAGGAGGGAGTTAAGGATATTTGGATCAGGATTTCCTTAGAGTTTTAACCAAGAACTAGAGTTGAAATAATTTTGAAGTTTGAAACTTAACTTGACAGCCATGGCTGTGGATCATTAATACCTTCCATCAAGAGAGAATCTGCTATGAGGAGACTTGTTGCTGACAGACGGCACCTGCCACAATTTCAGGTCCCAGCAGAACATTTTTGATAAAACTACTCTATCCTTAACTGCTCCCAACCAATGACTGCACACAGTAAGGAGGCTAGAGATGGGCATTCCCTGCCCAGAGCAAGTCTCCCCTGATGAAAAGCTTTGTTCTGGGGGCTGTCAATAAACCTGGCCAAGACTTTGTCTCCATCTGTGATGCTCCCTCTTTCCTTCTCTTTTCCAGGGTCAGACTGCACTGTCATCCAAAGACTCTCCTTGATTGCTCCTGCTCCTTTTCTCATTACTGTAAGAAATGTTTCCCCCAATAAATCTCCTAACTTTTAAATCTGTTTTGACATCTTACCTTTTGGGAGACCCAAACTGACACATTAACTCATTTATAAAAATAGTGAAAACAGATCTGAGGAACTGTGTTTAACAAATAGATAAGTCTCTGCTCCACATCGGTAAACGTCGAGGTCATGGTACCTCTACGAAGAGGAAGGCAAAGCAATCCACAGAAACCACATTGATCCAGAAAGATCTCAAAAACTTCCTTGGTCTTTCCTTAGAAGTAAGGAGACACTATAGCTCACATCCATATAAGTAGATGTATCTTGTGCGCTCTTGTAATAGCCTGGATCGTCTACAGAGTGATTCTGAGATGTGCAACAAATTAATTTGGAACAAGTCAATGATGATTGATTGCATTCTTAATCTTCTCTTTTCTTTGTATCTACTGGTTAAACACAGGTATTAGAATATTATTTTTGCTTTATTTGTCTACAAGTGAATTAGTGATTATTTTAGATATCTTCACGAACATCTTCATATTAATCTCCTTTTCATAAGACCAATTCCTTTTGTTCATTTAGTGGTTAAAATTCTTTATGTTCTAAAATGCACTTGAATATTGTGCCAGAAAATCTGGCAGGGAAAGGTACTCTACTCCCTATATACAATTAAAAGTATATTATACCCCAAAGTCTGAAACTACAAATAATAAATCCTAGTAGTAAACATTATAATATTTCTTGATACTTCAGTAAACAATAAGTCTGACACTATCAAAAAGAGCTTACACAGTAAATGAACAAACATATTAACAGAATTAATTGTGATGATTAATATATATTGTTGTAAACAAAGTGGGACTGGATGTTTATCTAACCATTTGGAGGAGATAAAGGCTTAGTTTTCAGGAGGATATATTTGTAATTGAGATGACATCTTAGAGCCAAGGAAAAATACCAGGCAATACACTATGAACAAACCCCAGTATTGAATCATATCAGATAACTACTGTCATGTTTCAGTAGATTCCAATTACCTTTAGACCCATTATTACTGCTACTCTTAATGCATCATCAGGAATACATTTTTTCCCCTTCAAGTCTATTTTCAACTTTGTTTCTGTATTCTTCAGTCACTTTATTGAGCACCAAGCGGGTATGAGGTCTTGTGGATATCAACAACAACAAAATGCACAAGATATAGTTTCTGACCTCTGAGATCTAATATGATGATTTTTAAATATATCATGGAGTATACTTCCCCTGTAAAAAAGCAAATAGTTCTACAACTACAGACAAAGGAGATGTGTGACTGCTTCTGTGACCAAAGTGACAATATAATGTATTATGTAGACCAAGACACTTTTAAGAATGAAAGGAAGAGCCATTAATTATTATTCTGGATCAAAGGGCATTCACTGGGACTGACCAGATAACCCAGGATATTTAATCATCCATCTGAAACCAAATTTTCTGGAATCCATCTTTTTCAATTAAGTGTCGTATGTACTCTGCTCAGTATCCGCAGCTCTTAAGGTTGTCAGATTCACCTCAAACAGAGATAGGAGAAGATCAGGCATAGGTATTGGTGCTTAAGTAGTATCCTCCTGAAAGTACAGGGAGAGGTTAAACTCATCTGCCTTGTTAATATCACTTCCATGAAGTGTCCAACATATGTGACTGACACTATGAGAGAATGAAAGGAAAGCACATGAGTGATTATTTATTTTATTACTATTCTATCTTATTTTATTAGATACATATTCAGTGGTGAGACACCAAAAAAAAAAAAAAATAGTCTGCCAGCAATTTCAATATGGTTAAAATCTATTTACTTACTATTTTCATTCTCAAAGAATAGAGATAATAAGTCTTTGGACTGACCTAAACTTGTCACCAGTTGGGAGATCCAATGTGATCAAGTTCCCCTCAGAGAACTAAGTAACCAGCATGAATAAAAAGCATCTTTTATGACAATTCCAGCACTCACCAAAATGCCTCTCACCTGAATTCCACAAGACTTTACAATATTCTTTTGTACTTATGTCTTTTTAAACTTATCTTCATATGTTTCTTCCCAATTTAAATACAAGCTCACTTAGGTCAGTAATAGGACTCAGCGCTCACACAAAATCTTTCCTCTCTAAATAGTATTTTTGCTCCACATGTGGACATTTAATCCTTTCCTTGACTATAAATAAAGTTTATAACTGACTCCTCGTTTACCGTAGCTGCTCATAAATTGAAGCTTTGTTCTGAGTTGCATCATTCATATTATTTCTCAGAGCTAAGTCCACATGAAGTCAATTTTTACATTCAGATGAACGGGAAGGGCTTCTTTACACATACTGAAAAGTTACTTTACTCCCGTGGTCCTATGCCTTAATTACAACTGAATGTGTAAGATGAATATCATCTTAAGTTCCTTTGTAGTAATGATGGCGCACGCACTGGGTTAACTGTGGTAACCCTGGAAGTGTACGCTTGGCTCTCTTTTCAAAAACTATTTATTATTCAACTGCTTGTAGCCGTGAGTGCTTTAAGATCCACCAGCTTCTGGGTTACAGCCATGTATTTCTGGGGCAGCTCCCAGACAGTGAGTTACATAGCAGGGTGGTGTATCTTGGATCTTTCTGTCTATATTGAAATTCTTCTCATGGGCAATGTATTTTCTGGAGGCCACCAGTTGACTTGGCTGAGACTTTGTCAGATCCATATTACTCTGGCCCAACCCTGCTTTTTCCCTTTTGTTATCTTTCACAGGCATTAAACTCCAATGAACCTCTCCACTCTCAGCTTCATCTCAGCACATGTTTTGTAATAGACCCAACTAAAACACAAACTATCTAAAAAGGTCTCTATGTCTTATGTCTGGTGCCATCAATTCTTACTTGATAAATTATTTCAGTGTCTACTATGTAAACTTCTTCAGTAAGCATGCTCTTGGATTACTTATCCCTAAGCTTTTTTGGACCATAATCCTCACAGAGAGTTTTATGAAGGCTATAGGCCATCTGTTTTTAGAAAGCCCTCACATAAAAATGAAAATTGATATGCATTGTTAGGGGTTCATGGCATCATGTTTTAACTTTGGCCAGTGGGCCTCATGCAATAAAAATCATTCTCTAGGGTGCCTGGGTGTCTCAGTCAGTTAAGCAACCCCCTCAGCTCAGGTCATGATCCCGGGGTCCTGGGATTGAGCCCTGCATCAGACTCCCTGCTCAGCAGTGAGTCTGTTTCTCCCTTTCTTCTGCCATTCTCCCTGCTTATGCTCTCTCTTTTTCTCTCAAATATATAAATAAAAAATCTTTAAAAAATCATTCTCTGAAAGGAAAATCTAAATTTTATGTGATTTGGAATATAGAGGAGTTGAGGGCTCCTCACTTGCTAACCATGCCTTTAGACACTAAACTGCCTGGTGTGTTAAGTATCTATTCAATACCCTATTTGTTGGTCAGAAATTTTCGGTAGCTCCATATTGTGCACATGTAGGAAAAAACTTTTTTTTTTTGGTCAGCCATAATTTACTTTATATAAGGCTAGCCAGTGTTTCTTGCTTGTCATACCCTTTTTGTTACTCTTCTTCAGTCCTGCCGGAATTTTCACAAGTCCCTTTCAAAACTTGGAATTCCCTAACTACTAAATCTTTTCTCATGCTAATACCTATTCATGGAATTCAGTTTACATCACCTCCTCCCATTTCTATCTATCAATTCCTACTATTTTTTTTTTTTAAAGATTTTATTTATTTATTCGACAGAGATAGAGACAGCCAGCAAGAGAGGGAACACAAGCAGGGGGAGTGGGAGAGGAAGAAGCAGGCTCCTAGCGGAGGAGCCTGATGTGGGGCTCGATCCCATAACGCCGGGATCACGCCCTGAGCCGAAGGCAGACGCTTAACCGCTGTGCCACCCAGGCGCCCCCAATTCCTACTATTTTTTAAAAGAATTTCTTTTTTTTAAGATTTTATTTATTTATTTGAGAGAGAGAAAATGAATGAGCAGGAGGAAGGGGCAGAGGGAGAGAGAGAAGCAGACTCCCTTCCAAGCAGGGAGCCAGATATGGGGCTTGATCCCAGGACCTTGAGATAATAACCTGAGTTGAAGGCAGATGCTTAACCAACTGAGCCACTCGGGTGCCCCTCCTATTAATTTTTTTTTTAAGATTAAATGCAATCCACCCTTTATCCTGTGGCTTTCATAGAATTTACACATCAATCTGATAGTGTCCCAATTTATTCAGTCTTTGTATATTAAAAAAGAAAAAAAGTGGAAGGCATCTCACCCAGTGTTCATCTCCACAAATAGGTTATATTGCATTTCTTTGGCCAATATATATTATTTCCCCATCTCCCAGAAGCAGGAGAAGGTCAAGAACACAGAATTGTAGTACATTAGCTGCTTAGCACTACAAACAAATGACATACCTCTACTTCTTCTATTACTTTTTTTTCCCTGCTAGTGTTTTCCCAGTAATTTTGGCTATGAAATGGTCTTTTTCAACAACAAGCCAAGGAAAAGTAAGAAAAATTCCACACTAGGCACCTCATGGAAAAATAATTTTATTATATAGGGAGACATTACCATACATAAATGCATATCTGTTGTTACATTTTGTTTTACTGTTTCACTTTTGCCTACAAGGAAGTAATCTTACTGAAGAAAGGATCCAGAAAATCACTTTAAGGTTTTCTAACATAGTGAAAGAAGTATCAGAAAGAAGTAGAGTCATGCCCATAACCCCTATCTCATAATAAATTCATGTACAAGACAGTTTAAAACTAGGTCCATTTCATATCTATTCCATGTCAAGAGGAAACTGTGTAATCGCTACTTGGGGCTCAATGAGAATGAGCTTATCATATCCTCTCCTAAGTACAGTTTTGATTAAGATATTAAAGGAAGAAAAAGTGAAGGTTCTGGATAAGGAAAGTATGGGCAAGCAGAGAGAGTGGAGAGAAGAGGAGTGGGAAGAAGGAAAAGAAAGAAAATAAAGGGATAAAAGGAAATTCTAGCTGTGAAAATAGGTGGAAGAAAATGAGAGCAGAGTGAGAAGAATGCCAATATTGATGACTATACATTTTTCCTAATTAATCTAGATATTCTTATATTCTAAATCCAAAAGAGCTGAAAATTTCATCAAGTTCCACTTCAGGCAGTAGAAAACCAAGAAAAACTTTCACATCAAGAACAATCAAAAAAGCTTAATAAGAAAAAGAAAATGTTTAACGTCACTGGAGAGTTACTAAGGTAGTAGGAATGCGTAGGATAAAGACCTCAAAGAATAGAGAAGTCCAGTGAGTTAATCTTGGAATTTGGGCTCTTTTAGTTCTGGGTAACTGGCAATTATGTAAGCAAAAGTGGTGGTTGAATAGCTGACGTGCTGAATTAACTTTCAATAGTCCCAGGACTAGAGAGCTAAACTGTAGTTAAGGAGAGACCCTGGTAAACACCTCAAGCTTTTAGTTAGACCCAAGTGTGCTGTCTTCCAGGACTTACAGTAAAACAAAATAAACAACCCAAGGAAGAATGAGAACATCTCTGTAAAATCTTAACTCTTGAAAGTGTAGGTGATCTGCCCTAGAATAACTGCCTGCCAGAAGTAACATTTAATTCTCAATGGAGAATAAACTCACGTAGCATTTTGCTTGCAGTTTTTAGAAGAAAACGCCCAACATTTAATCAGCAATAACCAGGCCTAACAAAAGAAAGTAAGTAACCAATTGCAAAAGAAACAATATAATACAAGCAGACCAAGAGTGTGGAATGTTCTTAAAACTTTAAATGTGTACCTACCATAGGACTCAACCATTACACTCCTACGAATGAATTTGCGTTTTCTAGAGTTTTATGTAAATGGAATTCTATAGTATGTACTCTTTCTCATTTGACTGCTTTTACTCAGTATAATTATTTTGAGACTCATTTGTGCCACTAAGTGTAAGTGTAATCCATGTCTTCTATTGATGAGTTTAATGTAATGTACCACGCTTGTACATTAATATACACTAAACTGCTGAGAGGCATTTGATGGTTTCCAGGTTTTGTCTATTATAAATAAAGCTGCTATGAATATTTATGGACAAATCTTCATAGGGTACAATTTTCATTCTCTTGGATAAATAGGAATGTCATGGCTAGATCATCAGGATATCTATTCTCACCACTTTTAGCCAACATAGTACTGGAAGTCCTGGCAACCATAGTAAGGCAAGAAAAGAAATTAAAGCATACATATCGGAAAGAAAGAAATCAAACTGTTCTTATTGTAATGACATGATGGTCTATATAGAAAAAGCCCAAGGAATCTACAAAAAACAACTAGAAAAAATAAGTTCAGCAAGTTTGTGGTATACCAAATCATCATAGAAAACTTGTGTTTCTACATACTAGCAATAAACACCAGAAACCAAAATTAAAAATAAAGTATGATTTACCAAAAAAATAAAATCCAAGGAATCTAAGAAGATGTAAGCTCAAAATTTCAAAAGACATTATGGTGACTAGGATCTCCAGTATTATTTTGACTACAAATGAAGTTCTCTGTCTCTAGTTTCTGACAGTTTATTTTTTTTTAAGATTTTATTAATTTATTTGAGAGAGAGAAAGAGAGAGCATGAGCAGGGGGGCAGCAGGGGGAGGAAGGGGGGAGGAGCAGGGGAGAGGGAGAAGCAGATCCCTGCTGAGCAGGAAGCCCAATGCAGGGCTTGATCCCAGGACTCCCAGATCATGACATGAACTGAAGGCAGACACTTAACTGACTGAGCCACCCAGGTGCCCCAGTTTCTGACAGTTTTTATCATGAGTGGATGTTGAATTTAGCCAAATGCTTTCTTCTGTATCAATTGACAGGACCATGTGATTTTTTGGTCTTTATTGTGTTAATGGGTTGCTTTGCATTTGATTGAGTTTTTACTAATGAATGAATCTTTAATTACTAAATATATATAAATAAATAAATAAATAAATAAATATATATATATATATACATATATATATATATATGTATTTAAAGATTTTATTTATTCATTTGAGAGAGAGAGACCGAGAGAGAGAGTACAGAGGGAGGAGAAGCAGACTCCCTGTGGAGCCGGGGCCCAGTGTGGGGCTCTATCCCAGGACCAGAGATCATGATCTAAGCCCAAGGCAGATGCTTAACCGTCTGAGCCACCCAGGTGCCCCTATTTGTTAATATTTTGTTGAAGAATTTTGTCTATATTTATAAGTGATCTTGTTCTATAGTGGCTTTTGTTTGTTGTACTGTCATTGACTGGTTTAATGACTAGTGTAATACTGGCCTCATAAAATGATTTCAGAAGAAATAAGAAACTAGGAAAAAAGGAGTAATAAAAACCCAAATCAAAGAAAAAATATGAAATGAAATATATGCAGAATTTAATGAGATCAAAAACATAATAATATATAAAGTCAATGAAACAAAAAGCTGCTTATTTGAAAGAATCGATAAAATTGGCAAACCTCTAGCATGACTGACAAAGAAAAAAAAAAAGCAAGAAGACATAAATAATCAATATCAAAAATGTAATACAAGGTATTACCATAGGTGCTTCAGACATCAAAAGGATAAAGGAATATTATGAACAACTCTCTATAGATAAATAAGACGATGTAGATTAAATAAACCAATTCCTGTAAATGCATATACTAGCTCAGTCAATATGAAATACATAATTTAAATGTCCCCGTAACTATTACAAATTTTAATTCATTAGTAAAACAAGACAAAACCCCCCAAAACTCCTAAAAAAGATCTCTAGGCCCAGATGATTTCAAAGAATTCTACTAAATGTTTAAAGAAGAATTAACACTAATTCTAAATAATCTTTTGAAGAAACTAGCAGAAGAAGAAACACTTTTCACACTTCTGAAATCATTTTACGAGGCCAGTATTACACCAGGCATTAAACCAATCAATGACAGTTTTATTTATGGTATCATTTCCCTTCTGCCTGAAGAATTTCCTTTAACATTTCTTGAGTTCTGGTTTTGATGACGAATTCTTTCAACATTATTGCGGGATGTAGAATTATAGTTTGACCCTTTTTTTAATTCAATACTTCCAAGATGTTGCTCCACTTCGTTTTCATCTACATTGCTTCAGCGGAGATGTGTACTCTGAACATCATCATTATTCTTTTGCATGCTATGTCTGTTGCTCTTGATGTTTTTTGAGATTTTTTTTCTTTATCATGCACTGTGAACAATCTGATTATGATGTGCCTTATTGTAGTTTTCCTATTTCTTATGCTTAAGTTTTATTGAGATTCTTGGAGCTGTGTTGTTGTTTCAAATACAATTTGGAAGTTTTTTAGTCTTTATTTCTTAGATAATTTTTTTAACACCCTTCTCTTCCAGGGCTTTGAATTTTACGTGGGTTAGTCCGCTTGAATTTTCCTACAGCTCACTGATATTATTTTCATTTTGAAAAACTTTTGCATTTTGATTTTCATTTGGATAGTTTTTATTGTTACATCTTCAAGTTTACTAACCTTTTCTTCTGTAATATCTAATATGCCATTAATTGCAACCAGTGTATTTTTACGTTTGATTTTATAATTTTCATATCCAGAAATTCAAATTTATTGTATTTTTATATTGTCCATGTCTCTATTTAATTTTTGAACACATAGTAGTGATTATTCTAATTCCTTTTCTGCTAACTGTAACATCTTTATTAGTTAACTACTGGTATGGTTTCAGTTGATCAATTTGTCTACCATGTTGGATATATTTTTCTGATTCTTTGTGTATCTTATAAATTTTTTTATTGGATGCTAGATATGAATTTTACCTTATAGGTATGCATTATTTTGTATTTCTATAAATAACTTAAATTTCGATTTAGGATACAATTAAGTTTCTTGGAATCCATTTGATCTTTTCGAGTTTCTTTTTTAAGATTTGTTAAGTGAGAACAGAGTGACATTTAATTTAGCATTAATTATTCCCCACTACTGAGGCAAGTGTCTTCTGAGCATTCTACCCAATGATCTATCGCTTGTGATGTTTTCCAGCCTCGCTTATAGGAACAGGAAATATTCCTATCCTTCTGACTTCTGAGTAATGTTTCCTCTTACCAGCTGGCCTGGTTCTTTCCTTAGCTTCTTGTTGTTTCCTCATATGTGTGCACTGATCAGTACTTACGTGAGCTACTTTGTCCTACCCAGGGACTCAGTGTAATAATCCCCTGAGAGAAGTTCCATATTCTGAACTCTCCCGAGATAGTAATCTGTGACAATTGAAAACTCACCCTATTTGTTTTGCATGCCTCAGGAATCATTCTCTTTAATGACCTGGTGTCTAATGTCTTAAAAATTATTTTTTCATATGTAGATTTTTTGTTGTTGTATGCAATAGAGTAAATCTTGTCCCTGCTGTTCCATCTTGAAAAGAAGTCAAAGTCCTTTCAGCAGTATCAATAAAGCAGTATAAAGGATTGGGGGAAATGCCAGTCTTTTCAATAAATAATATTGCATTAATTAATCTTACCCATACCTCACACCATATAAGAAATTGATGTTTTTTGTTGATTTTTTAAAAAATTTTCACCATGTATATTTTATATTAATTAACATACTTATTTTTTAAAAGATTGAGACACAGTGTGCGCATAGAAAAAGAAGCTATGAAATCCACAGCAGTGTAGAACTTTGAATAAAATAGAGAAGACACAGAGAATAGCAAAAATGGTATGACCCATTTTCTGATTTATTTAACAAATATGAATCAAATACCTTTAAAAGAAGTGCTTTGGAATGACATAAACTGGATAAATAAGGTCACTGTTTTCTAGAAACCGTTTATTTAAATAAATAACAGCTATATCAGAGACATTTTAGGTGAGGGGGAAACAAAATGTTAGCTTTCAAAAAGAAATGCCATTACATTTGAATTGACCAAGGAAACAGACATTTAATAGAAGAGGTTGGTAGATAAGCCGTGAGCAAAAATGTGTCAGAGGATGAATTAAGGTGATCTGGGGTCAGAAATGGATGTAATATCATATCAAAGATTTTGGACTAGGAATTATACAAATAAATGTGTAGATAAATGGATCAATCACAGGCACATGTACAAAAATTAAAGGGTTTTATCTCAAATGTAATGGCTGGCGTTTTATAAGCTTAATCGAGTTGAGCTTCAGTGGGAAGTGATTTGGCATAGGATTGATAAAAAGAGGAGATTTTGACAAAAAACATCAGAAAGGGCATTCAGTAAATGAAAGTTAGAATTCACAAATGATGATGTGGAATTACAAAACCAAAAATAGTTACAGGGTTTGGAAATAGCAAAATATATATATATATATATATATATATATATATGTGTGTGTGTGTGTGTGTGTGTGTGTGTGTGTGTGTGTGTGTCTAATTAAAGCAGAGACACAAGATAAAAATATACATGAGATTAATCAATCAAGAACTATTAATTGAATGACAGCTGCATATTTAGCACTTGGCAAGGTGTGTTCTGGGATACAAATGTGTCCTCATCAATTTTGTTCAAGAATTATTGATGCTTATGATGTGCAAGATAGAAAGAATTACTTCAAAGAGCTTAAATCAGGACCAGTAAAGAGGGAAATAAATAATGCAGAGACAGAAGCATTTTAAAGCAGTATCAGCTAAGTCCAACTGAGAAGTAGGAATAAATGGTGCTGGGGGGATTTAGAGAGTGGTGCTGGGGAATATACTTTATAGGCTGGAAATCGTAGTACATATCTCATGAATGAGAAGATATTATTTTATCCAAACCTAACATGGAATTTGTATAAGAAAAGTCTTTTTAGGTAGAAGAATAAAAAAAGGGCAAATACTGGGCAAAAGAAATGCAGAGAGAAACTTTCCAAAGTGGAAGACGCAAGTTACCAGGATGTGAGACAGAAGAACCACTCCAGTCCCCTACCCTCTCGTTTTATGTTAAACTCCTATAGCACTAAGCCTCAGGGCCATTCCTATTGCCCCCTCAACTTACTCTACCTGGAATGTTCCATAACTACTGAGTTTATACAGCTCATTTCCCCCACAAAACTCATGTCAGTATAGGCACATAGAGTCCCTATATTCCAAAAGCAGTATGTTTTGGTTGTAAAGAGTTCAAGCCCTGGAGTTGGACAATGTGCATTAAAATCTTGAATCAGCTTCTTGTTAGATAAGTTATCTTGGGCAATTTGCTTAATATTTTCAAGCCTCAGTAATTTCTGTTTATCAACTATAAAAATGAGTAAAAATGATTTTATCATTCTCCTAAATGTTGATAGTAATAATATTAATGTTATCTATACCCTGTCTTGCTTGAGGGTTAAATGAAATGACTGGTATAAAGCTTTTGTGAGTACAGTGCCTTGAATACACATGACTGACATAATTTTATTCCCTTGGCACCAAGTGGAATGGTATTTTAGGTCATTATTATCTCCCAAAATAGAAAAACCAAACAGAAAGATGAACCTGCTCAGCTATAGAGGAATTGTTCTATTAATTATGGTATAATCATTCAATGTAGTAATATAATTTTTACATTATAATTATAATTAAATCATATTATTATTTTATAATTATGCAGCCATTAAAAATCACATATCTACTGCCTATATAACAACATGGGCAAAAGCCCAAAATGTGGAGTCAAGACAAAAAGTGGAGTACAATGTTCCTTAACCCCTATCAATGTTTTTACGGTCTAACAGTAAAAGTTAGGAAACTAGAAAGTAAAATAACATTAACAATGATTCTATATAGGTGATAACTTTGTGGGTAATTTTTTTATTCTTAAATATTATTTTTATTTTCCAAATTATGTTTTTCAGTGAATCTGCATTACTTTTAACATAAAAAAGAATACTATGAGTATCATTATTTTAAAAGAATAAAACTTGCCAACAGCATGCAGCTTGAAAAAGGCATCAGGAATCTAATTCTCTGTTGTTTCAGCAGTCTTCATTGCTAAACTTACACATCACTTTCACTTAGTTCTAGCACATACTTTAAAATGCATCTGCAGGTGTAATTGAGCAAAAAAGACAAAATATGTTCATTTAAGCAAATAATACAACATACTCAAGAAGTATGCAAAGTATCCAAAAATCTATTACTGGTATTGTATCACAATAGGCTTGGCAGCTGTGTAAACTCACTTCTCTGATCTTCCCTTTAAACTAATTAATTAGAA
>NW_024426774.1:42010880-42225586 GCF_017311325.1 Ursus maritimus
CCTGCTGACATATGTTCATATCAAGGACCACATGTTCACTGCTAATATTCTCAAAATAGCTAGGCACAAAGAGTTTCTCACCTGTCTCTCCAGGTTAGGCAGCAAGAGAAAGGAAGTTGAATTCCACAATTTCCAGGTGTGTGTGAAGCAAAGCTACAATTAGCCACTCAAATACAAGATTATTAGGGAAATTTACAAAGTAGCAATCTATAAAAGAGAGATGAATTAAAGATACATTGATTAAAGGCAGGGTTTTTGAAATTGTTCTTGTTCAAAAATATCCATATTGTATATGAACACTGTGTATGTGAATGAAAAGATCTGCATTTGTTCTGTTAGGTAAGAAGAGATAAATCATTTGAGTTCTTTCTTTGCGTCTATCTATCAGTGTTTAATGAGCAAATGTCATGTAACAAGAACAGTTTAAGTACTATTAATTCTAATAGTGTATTTTTGAAGTGTTCATATTTTTCATTAACATTTTAGTTTCTCTTATTATACAATAAAGTCACTGAATATCCCAATATTTGTTTATTTTGTAACCATGTTTCAGAAAGAAACTATAGTATATTATTCATAAATATTTCCTAAAATTATAGAACTCTAAGTTACAAAGTTTTTCCCAGAGAGAGGAATTCCTCATATCTCTAGTTCTCAGTGATGTTATGAGTAACACATTGGAAAAAAAAAAAAAACAACCCTAATTAAATGAGTTTTGTAAATATTGGCCTAAAAATTGGCTAAATTGTTTCTGGTTTTTGTTTTTTTTTTGTTGTGCATAACTATCAGAATTTTGATTAGTTAAGATTCATCTTAAATATCTAAGAGGAAATTGTAATAAGCAGGTTTTCTCATATATATTTGACCACTTCGCTACAAATCCCTCACCTTATTTTATAATTTAATCAAGACTATTGATATATTATAAGGTGCATTCACTTGAGTTTTGACAAACGTACGCAACTGTGCACTACCATAATCAAGTTATAAAACATTTCTGTCTTACAAAAAAATTCACTCATGCACCTTTCAGGTCAGATGACTCCAGCCATCAATGCATACCTTGGGCAACTACTGTTTTGTTTTTTGTCATATAGATTAGTTTTACTTTCTTTGGGGCTGAATAGAAATAGAACTAACTATACAGTGTGTACTCATGTGTCTAGTTTTGTTCCTCAGCATGTTTTTGAGATTCGTCCATACTTAGCTTTATTAGCAATTCCTTTCTTTTTATTACTAACTGATAATTCATTACATAGATATACCACAATTTGCTAGCCTTTCACCTGCTGATGGGCATTTAAGCTGTTCTGTGGTTATATATAATTTTTATGAATGAAGGTACCATGTACATTTGGATATAAGACATTACGTGGAAACTTCTTTTCTCTTGAACAGACACCTAGAAGTGGAATTTCTGGGCCATGTGGTAAATTTATGTTCATGTTTATATATTTTGGCACTTTAATCCTTGATGTGTTGTGATTGTTTATGTACACTCTGAATTCTGTTATATTGTTCTGAAAAGAGTTGATGGTTGCTTTAGCAGGCCGTTAATTTTATTAGACACAAATTTAAAAATCTCAGGCCTCTGGTATATGACAGCTAAAATCTCAGTTCTTTAAGACTTATTTCCAAAGAGTTTTGTCTTGCCTTCTGCAACTGTAATTCATAGATGAACTAGAAATTTGGGCTGGGTTTAAACACAGAAATAGGAGTAACCATTCTCTTGCTTTTTCATTTCTGGTGTTTCCAATGCACACTTCTGTATCCAGTCTACTTCCTCTGGTTCTTTCAGGCAGAACCGGTATTTCCATGAGATATCCAGCTGTCTGACACTGAAGCCTGTGGGATTATCTCTGTCCTTGGAATAAAGTTGTAGAAAAGGGGAACTTATTCCATGCTTGTCACTTGTTCCAAGCTTTGACTCCCTCCTTAAAACTGCCTTTTTCCTTCAATTTCCATACTCCTAAGGCACTTCTGGAATTTTAAAATATTTGTGGGAATATTGTTTACTAAAACATCATGCTTTCATACCATTATAGAGATTTTAAAGTGCAACTTCTTTAGGGCTTCATATAAGGCTATATTGATTTTCTTTTTCTTCTTGAAAATTCACTTTTGATAGTTTCTGGTTTTTTAAGGACTTCTTCCATTTTATTTAAATTTATTATCAAAATGTTGTTGAAAACACTTCTTTTTTATCTATTTAATATTTATAGCAGTAATTTTCAACTGAGAGTGACTTTGTCACCCGGGAGACTTTTGGCAATGTTTGGAAACATTTGTGATGGTCAGGACTTGGGTTGCTACTGGCATCTAGCAGAGGCCAGATATGCTGCTAGACATCTTAAAATGCACAGAACAGTATTACCACAACAAATAGTTTTCTGGTACAAAATACCAATAGAGCCAAAGTTAAAAATGGGATCTGATGTGATATTCCCTCTTTGATTCTCAGTATGATTAGTTTGTTAATTGTATTTGTTTATGATCAATCTGGCTAAAATTCATCAATTGTATTGCTCATTTGAATAAACAAGTTTTGGCTTCATTGAATTTTATTGTTGTTTGCTTTCTATTTCATTGAGTTCCATCCTTATTTTTTTCTCTTCTACTTACTTCAAGTTAAATTTGCCCTTCTTTCTCTACCTTTTATGGTAGAAGCTTAGATAATTGATTTTAGATCTTTCCTTTTCTAATATTAACCTTTAAAACCACATATTTCCCTGTAAACACTGTTATAGCTGCATCTCATGTATTTTTTATTTCAATTCAAAATATTTTCTAATTTCTTTTGTGATAATTGTTTTGGCCAACAGATCATGAAGAAGCATGTTAATTTCCAAATATTTGGGGTATTTTAAAAATATCCTTTTTTGGGTTGAGTTCTAGGATAGTCTGTTCAGAAAACATACTATGTATGATTTCTATGTTATCAGAGATATATGTTCTCTGTGATTTCAATCTTTATAAGTTTATTGAAAATAATATGAAAATAATAATTCTCTTGTGTGTGTGAAGTGTTCTATAAATGTCAGGTCAAATAACTGATAGGTTTGCTCCACTTTTGTGTATCCTTACTTATTTTCTTTCTTATATAATTTACTAAGGGAGTAGAGTTGAAACCCCGACTATAATTGGAGACTTGTCTATCTCTATTTTTAATTGTTAGTTTTTGTTGCATGTATTTGAAGCTCTGTAATTGTGTGCTTGCACATTCAGAATTGTTTTCTTCTTGTTAAATTGATCCTTATCGTTGCTAGATTGTCCTTTAATCCCTGGTAATATTTCTTTTCCTGAAATTTACTTTATCAGATATCAGTATAACCTCTGTATCTTTCTCTTTTTCCATTCTTTCACCTTGAACTTATTTATATCTTCATATTTACGATAACTTTTTTGTAGACAAACTAAAGTTCTGTTTTACTTTTGTATTCATTGGGAGAATCTCTTCCTTGTATTTGTACCGTTTATATTTAAGGCAATTATCAATGTTGTTGGTTTTTAAAGATCAAAGTTTTCAATTGTTTTTAAATCACCATAATCCTTTTTGTTTTCTATTTATGTCAGCTGACCTTTGTTCTTTTATCCTCCTTATCCTGATGTCTTCTGGAATAATCGTGTATTTTTTTAAGATTACATTTTAATCTTCACTATTAGTTTATTTGCAATGTATTTTAATTAATGGTTACTCTGTGGTTTACATTATGCATCTTTAACTTATCAAAGTCTACCTTTAAATAATATACCACTTCACATACATAAAACTTTATAACAATATACTTCCACTCCCCCCAGTCAGTAATCAGTTATTTACTTGTTGGTAGTGGGAAAGAAGGTTTCATAGAGGTTACATCCTTATGTGATGAAGCAAATTTTTTTCCTCTTTATTATGGCTCCTTATACACAAACACCAATTAATTTTACAATGTTACCTACCATTTCTTTTAATGCTTTAGCCTTTATTCTATTGTTTCAGAGAATGCCATCATATACTTTCCAAACCAAGTGAATCTATAAGCTCTCATTTCAAGAAGTTACCATTAATATTTTTCCATATATCTGCAAGTTTTATATAATAAGATCCACTAAATAGAATATTTAAAATATAGCAAGGTGATTTGTGGAGATTTTAATGTTCTGTAACCATTGTTATTTGCATGTTATTCTAGAAATCACATGTTCTACTGGCATTGAGAATTTGGAGGTATAACTTGATATCCCCAAAGGGATATAAGCATATACACCTTGCATATATTCTACTTTAGTTGATGATTCCTAAATTTACTAGAAAAAGAAAGCCCTCACCTGTTTTAATTCTGTAAACCTATCATAGCATTCAAATATATTAAGGAATGAGCACAGATTTTTTAAAACTAAGAAAAGCATCTTATTTATTGAATGTTGTTTACTTCAAACTGAAGAAAAAGTTTTGATTTGAAACTATGTAAAATTGAACGCTGCATGATGATAATGACAGAAGTTCCCGGTAGGCTAAATAATGACTGTTTCATTTAGCAGTTGTGTTGGGCACATAGACCTTTTGAGAACTCCTGATAATACCATCATTCATTGTCAAGTACACACATTTTGCTGCATCCTATTCAGTGGGTTCTCAGCTACATCCTTAAAAGTACTATGCAAAAAGAAATTCAGGACAAGAATCTTTGAATCTGCTACCATCACAGGGGTTTTGATTTTGTTTACTTCCAGTACAGTAGCCAAATGTAATAAGATTGTTAATAATTGGAGGTAGGAACAACAATCTTATTTCTATGCCAACACAAAATCAAATCATTCTATAAAATATTGAAAAATATGTAACAAAGGACCAATATACAGAATATGTAAAGAATTTATGGAAATCTGGGGTGCCTCGGTGGTGCAATTGGTTAAGCGATTAACTTGGTTTTGACTTACGACCTGATTTTAGGAGAGTCATGTGATTGAGCTCTGGATCAGTCTCTGTGCTCAGTAGGAAGTCTGCTTGTGATTCTCTCTCTCTCACTCTCTCCCTCTGCCCCTTCCACTCATGCTTTCTCTCTCTCAAATAAATAAATACATCTTAAAAGAAAAAGAAGGATTTTGAGGGGCACCTGCGTGGCTCAGATGGTTAAGTGTCTGCCTTCAACTCAGGTCATATTTCCATGTCCTAGGACCGAGTCTCACATCAGGCTCCCAGCTCAGTGGGGAGTCTGCTTCTCCCTCTCCCCTTGCCTCTCCACCTGCTTGTGCTCTCTCTCTCTCTCTCTCAAATAAATAAATAAAAAATCTTAAAAGAAAAAAAGGATTTATAGAAATCAAAAAAAATGTCAAAAAAGCATAGAAATTGAACAAAGGATAAAAAATTTTGCAATAGAAAAACATAAATGATATAAATTTATGATGATGGTGATCCAAGAAATGCAAATTAAAATAGTAAGTAATATCAGTTTTCCCTCCCTAGATCAACAAACCTTTAAAAAGACACTGTATCATCAAATACGTGGGAAATGGTTATCCTCACTCATTGTGCTTTAGAAAATAGTTTGTAATGGCTTTTTTTAAGGGGAATTTGGCATTATAAAGCCAAGTGAAGAATTGAATTCTGTGTTCCCTGGATGGTTTGTCCAAAGGGAACATGTCAGGTGAAAATGAGGTGACACAAGCTATAAAGAAGCTTCTAAATGAAGACTGACAAACATCTTGTTTAGTTAAAAGGGAAAAATAATCAAAAGTCAAACTTGGAACATCTAGGATTTCAGTTATTGAATGATTTATAGATACAAATAGTATCTTCCGTCCCAGTTCTAGAAAACTACTGCCTGGGCTTATATCCCCTGACCCCATCTCTTCTCACTAGATTGGCCTTGCTCATACTACTTATCATGTCTGAACTGCGGTCTTTTTATCTACAAAATGGACTACCTTACTCTTACAGTTATTGTAAAGATTAAATGAGACACAAAATGCTTAACATAGAGCTTGACACATAATGAGCACTTAATACATGTTAATTATCATCATTATTGTTAATATCCTACAGTAATGATTCATTCTGTGCATAAAGGTATATGTGTAAAGATGCCTCTTGAATCATTGCTTATTATTTGAAAAATGTTAACAAACTAAGTGACCATGAATAGGTCAATAGCTAAATAAATGACCATACATCTGTGAAATGTTTCATAAGATACCACAGTCATTTTTTTAAAGTGAATTTTTAAGTGAAAACATCAAGTCATAAAATAAAATATGTAGTATAAAGTGAATGTTTGTATGAGAAAAATATTTGTATTGAGACATAACATAGATGTAGTGCATAAAGAATCATCAGGAAGGGAATGTCTCAAACTGTAAACACAAGTTAACTGTAGACAAAGAAGAAGGATGAAACGGTAGTTTAATATCATGCTTTATACTCTTCAACACAATGAAAATCCATTCATATATCATTTGTGTAATTAAGAAACAAAATGAGCCCAACATCCCTGAGCACTCCCACTGCTCTCTTCTCTTGGTTTTCTGATGCTCAAACTGCTTTTGCTTGGGTCATAAACCTCAGCTCGTGTTATGCACCTCACCCTTGTTCGATAGTTATATTTATAGTAACTTATCCAGTTCTGACCCCTTCCTCAGTACAAGCTCAATATAGAATCCTGGGCAAGAGCCTCATGAAATCATGAAATAACTTACCTGACGGTGACCAACTAGTTCTAGTTTGCCTGGGATTTACTTTGTTT
Organism: Ursus maritimus; assembly: GCF_017311325.1. Lineage (NCBI taxonomy): Eukaryota > Metazoa > Chordata > Mammalia > Carnivora > Ursidae > Ursus > Ursus maritimus. Next base: position 42,017,606 of record NW_024426774.1, read on the forward strand.
TAGCACAGAAAGATTGTCATCCTATACCAGACCCTACCCCTGGTACCTGTATCTCCAATAGCTTCACATCAAAGATGATAGTAATGATATATTTTCAGAAAGGCAATTTAAAAAATTAAATACATCTTCTTTGATACCATCTCTATTTCTTCTTTGCTCACTATTTTATCAGTTTGCACCATAGCAAAACTTTCTGTGTCTAACTTTCCTATAGGATTTCACAAGTATATCAGAGATTTGGAAAGTGAGTGCCCTGGAAGATACATTTATAAAATTGCTGTTTACTGTGTGTGTCTATGCATGGATTGGAGCTAGAATGACCCCATGGACCAGTAGTAATAATAGAAAGAAAGAAGAAAAATGTCCTGCCAAGTAGAAATAATACATTTTGCAAAAGTGGCTTTTAGTAAATACCCACTTCCTCCCAATTTCCTTACCTGTAAAATGCTTTGACATGAATTTGGTGCCCAGAAAGCCAAAAATCTACAATTATGTTCTTTGGCTGCTTCTTTGAAAGGTGAAATGCCAAGTGCAAATGAGGTGACAAGAGAAAGCGCAAGTTTTTCAATGAAGAATGTTTGACATTCTGTTTAGTTAGAAGGAGAAATGTATTGTTCTTTTTTAAGCTTTCACTTTCATTTATTCTTTCAATAAATTCTCCATCTGTGTTTACTGTTTTCCTGGCTTGTGCTAGATACTAAAGATACAACAAGAAATATGATTAACATGGTTCCTGACCTTAACATACCTAATGTCTAGTGGAGGAGACAGGCTTTTGATAAGCAGTTATAATATGCTGTGGAAAGTGTGCTGATATGCAAAATACTAGGTGTCTTGGAGCTCATAGGAGGGGCACCAAATTCAGACTCTACCAGACCTGTCTTTAGAAGCAGAACAGAATATTTGGGTTGGAAGAGATTTTAATGATCATATTAGTTTGGGCTGCCCAATAAATTGGAACCAGTAGAAAAACATATGCTTTACAATTATGGAGGCCAAGATCTGCAATTGGCAAGCTGAAGACCCTGGAGAGCTAATAGTATAGTTCTAGTCTGAATCCACAGGCCTGAGAACCAGGAGAGCCAATGGTATAACTTCTAGTTGGAGTCCAAAGACAGTAGAAGACCAACATCCTAGTTCAAAGACAGTCAGGCAGATAGAGGAATTTCTCTTACTCAGCCTTTTATTTATTTAGGCCTTCAATGGATTGGATGAAGCCCACTTACATTGGGGAGGGCAATCTGTTTTGCTTACTCTGCTGATTTAAATGTTAATCTCATCTAGAAACACCCTTATAGACACACATAGACATATTGTTTAGCCAAATATCGCGGCACCTTGTGGCTCAGGTCACACTGATACACAAAATTAACCATCATCTTGATCACGTGGCTTAGAAACCTTGCTTTGCTAATGAGGCCAGGCAGGTAATATAACTTGGCCACTGACACGAAAAGTTGGGCAGCAGGTTTTCTACTTCCAGGCTAGTGCTTGATCCATGGAACCACAGAAAAATTTGTTTTTCTCTGTATTATGCTCTCTGTGGGTTCAGAATTCCTGACCTCACAGATTCCACTTCTTTAGTGCTCCCCAGAGCTTGCCTCTTTGACAAAGTCTATATTATGGACCAAGCAAGGGTGATGTTTTTTATCTTTATCCATTCATGAGTTCTAATTCCTCAGGACTTTGCTTTCTGAATGAAATTTAGCATCTAACCCACTTAGTATTAACCAGGAGTGAATATCCTAAGGGTCTAGGGGCTTTTTTCAAAAATATATATTCCTGGTCCCTGTGCCTGTAGTTTGGTTTCAGTCTGATAGATCTTTCACCTTTCTTTCTTTCTTTCTTTCTTTCTTTCTTTCTTTCTTTCTTTCTTTCTTTCTTTCTTTCTTCTTTTTTTTTTTTAAGATTATTTATTTTAGAGAGAGAGCAAGTGCATGTGCACTGGGGTGGGTGCGGGTAAGGGAGAATCTGAAGCACATTCCCCACAAGTGCAGAGCCCAAGGCAGACTTGATCTTACAACCCTGAGATCATAACCTGAGCCAAAATCAAGAGTCAGATGTTTAACTGGCTGAGCCACCCAGGCACCCCAATGTACCTTTCAAATGTACAGCAGATCAGGTCATTGCCTCTAGTGGACATATGGCTGGCTCCAGTGAAAAATCTACAGGATTCATATGTAGTCCTTGTTGAAGAAATGTTGGATCCCTAAAGCATTTTTTATCAAAATCCTACTATGCTTTCTCTAGCCTCCAGATGAATTATTTTCTTTCTTTATGTGCTCCTACAGGAGGTAAGAATAGACACTTTCCTAGCAGCCAACTTAGTAGTCAATGATCTGTACCTTCTGTCACAAGGATTCAACGTTAAAATTGTATCCCTACTGGGATTCAGACATGACCGATTTCAGAGAATCTGATGTGATGGGCCTATCAGAAATGGCTTAGCGTGGAAACTGAGATGATGACTCTTGCTGTTTGGCAGAATTGGGGTGACTAGCAGAGCTTCGGCAATAGAAGTGTTCTGGACTGCATATGAGATGGCATCTGGGGACCTTAAGTAAAACTTGAGGAAGAGGCTCTGTACAGACTGCAGAATCTGGGGCAGTGAAATTGTGGATGCAGTGCATTGAAATCAAATTAAAACTATTACAAATATTGGAAAAATGAGATAAAGATATATATGTACATATGTATAAATATAGTGTATTTGTGTCACATTGTCATTTAAATTGTATGTAACAATCAGGGAGAGAGACACTTAAACAGTAGGGGTATATTCACACATCTTTGTATTGAATGAAAATTTGCATTAGAGTACAGGGAGATGAAGACATGAATCTGCTCTTTCCAAGTTGTTCTCTGTATTTACAGTGTGAGCATCTCACTCTGCTGAATATCATTTTACAAGTTTCATATAAATCATGGCCCCTAACCATAAACTGGCTACTTTAACTGGTACTCAATCAAAGCTGTCCTTTCCAGGTTTATTTTATCTCTATGTTACTATATCCTTATATAATGATTTTAGAAACTTACTCTAAAGTAAGATTCATCAATGCATCCTATCTAGTTGCAAGAAACTGGCACATAAAACATTTAAATAACAACGAGTGTTAATAGGTTCCATAAGGGGAAATGTGGTCAGAACACCCTGTTGAAGTTCAGATGATGGGGTGAATTGCTATTGCTGTACTTATTAGCAAAGGCCATTATGGAGGAGTCTAGCACATAAACAGGTGTTGCTTTATCTCTACTGTATAATATGCAACTTATATGTTAATTTGCTTTACGCTTTAATCTGAACTTACAGTGTTTTAGAAGCTACATGTATCATGCATTGTACTAATTTCTTTGTAGATTGCAAATAAATATTATTAGGCAAATATATTATTATTATTATCCTCTGTGGAACTTTATTCTCATAGTATGTGTGGAGTTGCTGGACTCTGCAAAACTCTCCTCTGGCCTTGTCAATTTAGAAGTGAGATTATGCATAGGCGGAGGCAGACTAGCTTACTGCCTATGCCTTGTAGTTTATAATACCTAGAGTGATAGTCATACCCTCAAAGGGCTCCAGCTACCTCCATGACTATGATCTCAGTTCATTCTCAGAATGCTCTAACATTAGTGATTCTTCCCTTTATTATAGAGCTTTGATATTTTTACTGATCTGATGCAAATCACCTGGAGTGTCATGATTATTTATGCCTTGGAGTGAAGGAACAATCTGACAGGTGGTCTTGGAATGGATGACAAAAAGAAGAGTTGAAGAGTTAAGAGTACTTGGAGGTAGGTATGATGTGACTTTGCTAAGGGAGGAACAGGAAAGAAAGAGTATATTTGGGACCTCTAAAAACTCTTTTCTCTTGCTTTACATTTACCAAGAATTCCCTTGCTTAAAAACAAATGCAGTTAGACTTTTCAAAGGATGCAACTTAAAAAAACCCTGAAAGATAGCCTGCAATAAAATAATAAATGTCAAGAAGATGATGGATGCCTGAGGAGCCCTGAATCCAAATGGTACCACATTCCATTTATCTGAAATGATTCATAGTCAGGATTACCAGACTGTAACAGGTGGCTACTTTTAAATACAGATGCTAAATGTCATACCTGCAGATGGTTCATCAGTAGAACATGTAAAAAACATCTTAATTATATATTATGAAGTCTTTTCATAAAAAATTAAAAGATAGGCATTCATTATGCTTGTTTGAGTTATATCACTGAGTACAGATGCTGTTATGAGTTAGCTGGTGCTTTAATCAAAACAAGTATCAGTGGATCAATTTAATGATATGAAAGTTCTGACTTAGGCTGGAAAGTTTCTGGCAATGCAAATTTCTTGCAGTTTCCTGATTTATGCATCAAAGGAGCGGGCTCTCCTTCACCAGAATCCCACATCGGTATGTGTTAGAGTAAAGAAAGAGATACTCAGCTAGTCATTCTTAAATAGAAGCATTTCAGATTGGCTTGGAATGCTCCTGGAGGCAGATCACACCTGAAACCTAAAACTGGAAACATTTCATGCCTCACGTGGACTTTGGAATCATTGTGGCTGATTTATAAAAGAACAGAGGTCATTCATGCTCACATACACTTTATAGTCGAATGATTTTTTTGTTTTACTATGTCTGGCCAACTTATACAATAGACATTGCTGGAATGACTTACTACTGCCACTCAAAGATGGAGATTTAATTCAATTTAGCATATTAAAAAAGTGTGTCAGACTCTCAATGTGATTCCCCAAAGAGATAGCTCTCCAAATGTTTTGAATCTCAGCAAATCCTTCTGGATTATATACGGCCCCAGGTGATATCAATAGTGTATTTGTTAAATTATTATTCACATTACCTGATATATTCATATCCCACTTCATCATAATGACAAATGGATGTTCAAAGCCTGCCTATAATACAGTGTTAAATTCTCTAGATCCATTGCCTTATCTGAAAAATGAGGGAAAAATGAAAGCTATGCTATTGTTTAGAGGTACGTGTGTGTGTGTGTGTGTGTGTGTGTGTGTTGTATCTTTAGACATATTTTCATAAACTGAAAGTGCCATTTAAATACAAGGTTTACTATGATTGGTTTTGACATAAAATCAAATCTAAGGGAACTTCCTTAGAGCTCTGAGCAAGCTGATTTGCAAGCAGGAAGCTCAGAATCAGCCCTGCCAGGAATTAAGAGCAAATGCCTGGAAATTTCTCTAAGGGAAGTTCTATTATTTCTTTCTTGTCCTCCTATTTTTAGTTAAAATGAGAAAGCAAACAGAACACTGCATTTTTAATTATGATGATATAAACAATATAATGACATTAAGAAGCAAAACAGTGCAAAAGCTAAAAATGAAAAGTAGTACTCCAACCTCATCATCCCCACCTCCCAGCAGTACCACTGTAAAGTGTTTCTTGTCTATCCTCCTTGTAACTTTCTTTGCAAAAACAAGCACATATATTTACATATCTAGCTGCATATATTTATAAATCTTTCCTTTACACATACAGTAGGATGCCTTACCAGAAGAAATGCATGCCAGAATTTAAATTTGTATTTTTTATTCTTATTTGCCAAGAGAAGTACTAGCTATTTCCCCACATTAACATAAACAGATAATCACCTTATAATCACAAACAGTGGGTGGATATACAGTGAACTAGCTGATTATCCAAGGAACTGGGGTATAGTAAGACTTATACTTTGAAGCTACTGCACTACTATTTTAGTAGTTATGGAACCAGATTGGTTTTCTAGGTCTATGAGGTGGCAAATTCTGGATCCTGTATCAGTACAGCCCTCTGAGGTCCAGCTGGTACTTGCCGGGGCGGGGGGGAGAAGGATGAGGGGGGGACTTGCAGTGAATATAAAAGAAAAGAGCTAGACTATAATAACTCAACTTGGGGAAGTCAGGCTTATCACTGCTGAGGAAGAGATTGACATGTATTCATAGGGGTCATAGGCAAGCTTTGTCTGTTGAATCATGTTTGTCCAGGCTTAAAGTAAGATAATAGTGAAGTAAATGAACCCATGTTTTCACTGTCTGACCCCTTCAGACCAAATTAATCCAAGTATTTTTAGGACTTCTATGTGGGGAGAAATTGAGTAGCACAGGCATTCCAAAGGAAATCCTAGACTTCATGCTAATAGGATGTGTGGAGGGTTGCACGGTTAACTAACAAAAAATAAGATTGCAGCTTCTCTCTTATGGGCAACTTTATCTATCATGAATGTTAGTAACAACAGGCATCTGTTTATGGCTAATTCTCTTAACAAATTACACACATTTTAGTTGGTTTAAAAGTTAAAAGTTCTGTTGATGTTTATGTAGCAAATTGGGATCTTATTCTACTCAGATCATTACAAGTTTCTTTTCTTACTTCAGATATCTCCAGTATCTTCTCACACCAGCACATGCACATCCACACTTCTTTATTCTCAATTGCTGCCTAATCTTCACATTGCATAAAAGTATCATGAATTACTTTTAAACATTCTTGATAGTCCTTTAGATCGTTTTCGGTCAAACAATGCTACAATGGCCATGCCCATATATGTATATATGTTAATGTAATCCACAGACTAAATTCCCAGCAGATGAATCCTTGAGCAAAGAGAATGCATTTTCAATTTGATAGCTATTGCCAAATGGCACTCAAATGATAGTATCCATTTATACAGCCAGCAATGATATATGAGAGTCAGGATTTCTTTGTAAGTAGTGACACTTTGCAGATGTGGTCTGAAAGTTCTGAATAACGTTACTTAAGGTCAAGACTACCCATCTCAAAACACCTACACGCCCACCCTCCAAAGCACTGATCCTAGTCAATTCCTTCTGCACTGTGAAGAGATTAAGTGGATACCTTCTCCTTTGGTCTTTATCTCCGAAGGACAAATTTAGCCCCAAAGTATTATTTTTTCTTATGAAAGCAGGTTCTGGGGTTTTTGTTTTGTTTTGTTTTGTTTTTTAGCGCCTTACAGTTAAAATTTTGCAGGCACAAATGTCAAGGATGTGTGTGGTATACCTGCTGACTCATACCTCTGTTTGAGAAAACCACCTCAAAGCAGTCTAAGGTGCTGGCCCAGTGCTACATGCACCCCACCCCATTCTTCCCCACTCCCCCTTGACACATCCACACACAGATGCTGCTCACACCTTCTCATCTGTGGCATCTCAAGTTAATCCTGCCAGTTCATTTACTTTTCGCATAGGCATGAGATAATGACATCACTAAGAAAGAAACATTCATTAGGGAGGTAATACATTTCCAGAGGTTAAATTAGCAGGGAAAGAGGACAGTTTCAGAATACTTGCACAGACAAAACTTTCATTCTTTAAGATCAAATTTAGCCAAAATGACCTCTCTTCTATCAAAATCCATCCAGATTTAGCTGCTTCAGGCATGATTATTTCTCATGTCACATACTTTTTTTTTTTTTTCCCCACCTGGAATTGCCCTCTTTCACTTTATGGTAATCAAAAGAATAGCTGTCCTATGTGTAGAAGAGCATGTAAAAGAGATTTGGGAAAACACTGCTGGGCTTGCTGTTTAAGATCTTACAGTTGAATCTGCAATGGAGACTGTTTTACCTTCTGTCTTTGACTTGAAGTATTTGGCATCATTATGGAACAGCTGAACTTCTTACCACAATGCTCCACCAGAACCCAGGAGTCTGATGGCTAATGTTTGAAGTCCTGCTACATCTTCTCTCTCTCTCTCTTTTTGTTTTAAGATTTTATTTGTTTATTTGAGAGAGAGATAGAGAACATGAGCAGGGGGGAGAGGAAGAGGGAGAAGCAGACTCCCCACTGAGCAGGGAGCCCATTGCGGGACACGATCTCAGGACACTGGGATCATGATCTGAGCTGAAGCCAGATGCTTAACCACTTGAGCCATGCAGATGCCCTAAAGTCCTGATATATCCTTACTATATCTAGGATATTAGGGAGTTACTTCATCCATGGTCAGACAAAATTTTGAGCACTGGGGATATTGAATGAGACAGACAAGTTTTTCTGTCATGTGAAATTTATACTAGAGGAGTAAGAGTATAATACTAATGAGTAATTGATGCAGTTTTACATCGTGAAAGAACATGAAAGTGAAATAGGATAATATAATACTTTGGTCCAGTCTGTGTAGACAACCACATTAGAGTGGTAAGAGAAGGCATCTTGGAAAAGGTATCATTTGAGCTGACACCAGAGTGATGAGGCAATTGAAGAACATGGGAAAATGAATACCAGGCAAATAAAACACATCTAAGTTGGAAATGAGATTGGTATATATTTTTTAAATTACTTTTAACCACATCCTCACCCACCAGTAATTGCTATTTACTGTCTTCCTGATACTAGCCATTCTGACAGGTATAAGGTGATATCTCATTGTGGTTTTGATTTGCATTTCCCTGATGATGAGTGAAGCTGAGCATCTCTTTAACTATCCAGTTCAACTGGAGTACGATGAGCCGTGGTGAAAGGGAGATGGCACGATAGAAGGTCAGAGGATAGCTGCGTCAGCACATAGAGGACCACAGTAAAGTGGATGGACATTAGCCATTATGAGTACAGGTTCATAATATTGTCAGCTCCAACTGGAACATTCTGGTAAAAACCTGCATGTTCTCTTGCCTTACAACATTTTTAGGCCATATTCCTCATGATTAATATCCAAGCTTTCTGTCTTTTCAGGTTTATATGACCTATTTATTCTGAACATGGAATCTAATCTAAGTGAAGTTTTGGTGCTACTATGATGACAGAAATTTAATCCATTTGGAAAGTCTTTATATTCGTTGGCTGATACCATAGAGCACAATATGCCAAGAATCTATCAAAAATTAAAATTTTTTGATGATACCTCTGAAAACAATTTTTCTCTGAAGTGGTGCTAAAGAGCAAATTAAAAGATTCGTATCTCCATTCTTTGTTGCCATTTTATCATGAAATATGTATTTCTAGAGAAAGAGTAAAGACTGAACTGGGAAGTTTTTGTCAAATGTTATCCAAGGTGAAAAGTTACACTCACTTCAGTCAAAAGACATTCCATTGAGCTAGGCTTGAGCCACTGGTCTGTTCCCATGATGTTAGTCATCATCATATGGTCAATACATTATGTATAATCTTTTGAGGCAGACCTTTCTTGATCCTTTCTAGATTATTTCAGACCCCTGGGAGCACAGAGTAATAAATGTAATCGTACTAAGTGGTCTGTTCTCTGCCACTTTCTACTGAGTACTTGTCGCTCTTTACTTCTCACTGCTTATATTATGGTCGCCATTAATAATATCCTACTGGGTGAATATCTTTTTTTTTTTTATCTTTACATATATAAAAGGAAGATACAAATCATATCTTTTCATAATGTTTGGAAAACTAGAAAAGTGTAGAAAACCAAACTGACTACTTAATGTTTATCAGGCACTCTTTAAAGAAAATGTGCATACTCTAGCAGGGTTGATGCCTTTCTCCATATACGTGTAGCCTTCTAAACTACTGAGTTTACCAACAAATACATAGCATTTTCAAGAGGCTGACGGCATCCCACCTTATGCCCCTGTTTCTCCCTTCTCTACCTAAGTGCTATTTCTATCACCATAGGCTCTTTCTCCATTGCAATCAATCACAATTTAGAAATTGAGAAATGTAAGGAAGTTAATAGTGCAGAAATCAATAGTCAACCAATAAGCAATGGAAATCATTCAAATGTCTGGCTGTTGGCTCCATGTTAGCTGTGACAATGGGGGGTAACTTGGCCATGAGTCAGCAGGCTAAAGTGCTATTTGCTAAAGAAGAGTTTATACCCAAGCCCCAATTCAAGTGGTGGCAAAATAGATTACACACTCCACCTCTTAATGAAGGGAACTACAAAATCATGTGTCAAAGAGACATGCATACAGGGATGTGATCAATTTGTGGCCATTTTTTACCATGTGCCATACTTGTAGAGCAATGATAAGATAATAAAATGTTTAATAATAAAAATGATAGCAGGCACCATTTTCCTCATTTTTACTTTAATAAGAATAATTTTAATTTTTACTGTTGTGTATAGTATTGGTTGTAGGATAAAATATTTTCTCTCAAAATATCTTATCTCCCTGACAATTTATAATTCTCCTACTATTCTCCCTTTCCTTCTATGACTACTGTTTCTAAATCTAACTACTTAATTTATCTTAGTCTTCCTTCTATTTCACTAAATATGGGTATCTACTTGGTTTCTTTCTTGGTGTTTTTCTTAAGTAGGTTTTCTTGAAGAGCCCTCATTAACCATAAGGCTTCAAATACCTTATTTATAAATTAATTTCCAAATATTCATCCTATTACAGATAATACTCTAATATCCGATTTTCTAAACTACTTGATAGACATTTCTCCTTTTGTAATATTCTATTAATTAAAATTGAACAAATCCAAAAATGTATATTCATTTACCTTATCCACTTTGTTTTGGGTCATTATTTCTAAATGCTGAAATTTAAACTTTATTCATATTATTTTCTCTTCCACTGTAGAGGCTATTTTTTCTGTCCTTCTTTCATATACAATTTCACCTATTAAGAAATGATCAAAGGATCTACTGTGGGCATTGTTGTAATAGATCGTCAATGGACCTGATTTACTTTAGAACAATATATGAGCTCCTGAAATTGAACCCAGAAATGCGCTGGTCCAAATCCTCACCAACAATTTCATAGTCAACCTTCCTTTCATTTGTTGGTAATACCCCAAGGTCTTTCAAATAATAGCTGTCCCCAGTTTTTCCCTCTAAATAAGGAAGAGCCCATTTCTATTGCTTTTAACCTAAGAATTCTGGCTGACTTAACAACTGGTACTACACAAGTGGTACAGTCAATAGATCCTCACAGACAATATGAGATATTTTTTATGGGTTGGAATTTAAAAATGAAATGTAATGAAAATCCTGTTTAAATAGTGAGGCTAGGAAAGTGACAGAGCATGATAAATGACTCTTACTTGCGTGAACCTAAGATGAGTTCACCATTGAAGGTTAAGACTGAGGAGGTAAGGTAGTTGCTCCCATTCCACCAATTTAAAGGAAATGAGGAGTTTAAGAGAACAAAACAAAACAAGAGAGAATGGTTTTCTAAATGGCATTGAATAACTGGGCAAGAATAAACAAACTAACTTCCTTGCCTCAGGTCAGGAACTGAAACTGGGAAAGTATGTGACATTACTGAAATAATATTATTCCTTATAACTACAAGCTGGCACTCCCAAAAACCAAGGTCACAGAGTCATTCTGTGGGTTAATGAATTACAACTCCAGTTGAATGCACAACATTGTCAGATTTTTTACATGGAAGTTGAGATCCTGACTTTTTTTTAAAGTTATAACCTTGTAATTGTAATCAGAATTTCCTAAAGGACCCAGAGGACTTCTGAAATGCTGTCCAAAAGAGCTGCCTTGCTTGAGGAAGTCATGACCCTCTTTTCATTACTGTTCACTTGGAAACAAAATTTTGTATTCAAAAGTGTATTCAAAGTGAAAAGCAGAATCAAAGTTATATCCAAGAAGAAATACAGTAATTTACTAATTTGTATTATTAAAAGTAATGGAGGATTGATTTAGTGGATGCTTAATCAAGAAAGTAAGGGCATTATTTTTAATCAGGCTCAATTTATTGAGATATCTACACTCATAAGACATTCTGTATTAAATTAAAATAAGGTGTTGATGCATTTGGCTGCATTTTTTTTTTAACCGCTTGCTAGATTGGCCAATGAAACTTCAATATATAGCTAACCTACGTAAGTGACTTATAAGGTCAGAGAAAATTTGGCATAATGTAAGCAAAGATATTTAAAGGTTTGTGAAATAGAAATACCTGTGCGTCCTGCTTTCCTATGTTTCTCTTCACTGTGTTATCTGACAGTGCTTCATAAGACCTTTATTTTACTTATCATCAGGAATAAATTGATACGGTAAACATGAAAATGTTTAGAAAACAACTTCTAGGTATTTTCCATTGACCAAAAATATTGGTAGGAAGGTTTACAGTTAAAATTGGATACCTCTTTGCAGCAGGACTGAGGGGAGTTTAAGATTGTGGAATGGAAGTGAAAACATTTAACCTCTAGAAACAAAATGGACCTTATCAGCATTATAGGCCTAGCTGATGATGGAATGTAACCATGGTGTTTAAGTACAGAAATGATCACATAAACATATTTTTGGAAATAGATTGATCCATAGGGATCTCTAACTGAAGTTGTCATATCATAAATGACTGAGGAAGAATACCAACAGACAGCCCATAAAGGTTTTACTTAATTTACTCATCTAAAACTACTTTGGCTACAATACTCACGTAATTCCAAGACCTGAGTAGGTTCACAGATGCTAAGCCTTAAATGAAGTTAGTGTTTTTGCTTATAGTCAATGAACCTTATTTGACATAAACAGGCTACACACCATTTTTGGCTGAAAGGATTCTTTCTCACACTCATCTGATGATTTCCAGTTGGTCATTTGAAGAATTAGCTATTTATAGGGTCTCCTTCCAGAAGGGTCTGAATAGGAAGCGAGGAGCAGTCTATTCCACTACAGAATTATCAGGTAAGAAGAACATCATTAGCCTTAAAAGCCATAGAATCCTAGCTTATAGAAGAAAAAGATGTAGATTCTAGATTTCAGTAAAAATAAGTATAGTTATGTGCAAAAAATGAAGATTAAACTGCACATACAATCAGGGGAAACTGCCAACATTTATTGCTCTCTTCTAGGTACTAGGGAATGAACAAAGAAAAATACTAATACTTACTTTCACTATGAGGAAGTAATATTGCTAACGGTTATTTGTGAGGACTATTTACTATTAACATATTACCATATGCACTATAACTGTTATGTGTAATATCAGTATGTGCCAGATTAATTTTGAAAATTTTTATTTGATTATGATTCTAAACACTGCTCCCTGTGTTCAGTTTTCTGTTGCTAGGCTGGCATGATCACCTGATCACACTGTAAAAAACAGAAAAGAACATTGAATGTAACATTTTATAAATGTTTGCTGAAAGAAATATGCCTTTTTTTCCCCCTTAGTGTAGGCATCAGAGGCAGTTTTCATTTTTTAATCCTAAGTAGAGTTCTAAGCTGAAGGCTCTGGAGGAGATGAGAAGGGGGAAGACATAAAGGAGGTTTCATATCTCATTGGTCCAGTGTAGGCCGGGTACAGGTTATTTGAGATGGGGCCCTGAAGGCCACAGTAGATCAGGTGGGATTTGACTGAGGCCAAGAAATATTAACTATGGACTCATATCTAAAAAAAATGAAAGGGATCAAAGCTGAGAAGTCAAACCTGTTATCAATCCAAGGGGAAAACAACTGAGATTAGACAAACAGGTCAAAAGTTTAAGGGAAAGTAAGATTCATTTATCAAACATTCTAATGTCTGCAGTGTTCTTGGTGTCTGAAGATAACTACTCTGAAGGGTTTATAGCCTAGTGGGGGAGACATACACATAAATAGGTCATTATAACACAACCAAGGGTATTTTAATCTTAGAAAATGGAACATAGTATTGCACAAGGGTCATTTAAGGCAGCTAGACTGGAGGAAACCAGAAGCTTTCTGGAAAAAAAAAAAAAAAGCTCAAGCTGAGACTTAAGGAATATATATAGGAGTTAGATAACTGGTATCTGTGTGAAAGATTTGAGGACACTTCAGGAAGGAGAGTTAGGATATCCAGAAGTATAATGTCAAGACTCAGCACGAAGAATGCTAGAAATTATAGGCAGGTAAGTGCTGCTAGACTGAAGTGCAAAAGAATATATAGCATATTGATGTTGGAGATGGTGCGGGTCAGAGGATGTGGGTAGAAGAAGAAGAAGGTGATGTCTGTATGCCATGTTATGGAAATGAGAGAAAATCCTGTAGGTGATAGGTAACAACTGAAAATTTGGGGAGGTTTTGTTAGAAGATAAATAATTTCCTTTGATTTAGGACTTTCTTGAAATAAGTGCCCCTTGCCTCTTTGTCCCTTACTACTTTCCACTGAATGTAAACGGGAGTTTATCTAATTGATTCTGAGGGAAAGCATCTGATTCTGAGGTTAGCTTTTGGATATGCCTGCCTTCTAAGAAGGTGTCTTCTGATTTGCCCTTCCGATGAGTGGTTTAGCGTAGAGGAAGGAGGTATGACACTATGGAGGAGAACTATTTACCCCACTGTGCCTCTTGGCAGAGTTGTCTGCCTAATTTAGAAGAGAGTGATAGCCTGCCCTTTTACCCTGGATATGAAGCCACATTCTATAGTCAGCTGTTCTATAATAAAGCTAACATTCTGATCTCTAACTAATTTGTTCCAACACAGGTAGGGAAGAAAAATAGTTGTGATATCCAAGTGGAAATATCTGGTTGAAGTTGGATATATCAGCCCAAGCACCCACAGGAGATGATTTGATTGGGAGGTGGTAAGTGAAATCCTGAGAATGAGTGAAGTTACTCAAAAATTCTATAGGGCATGAGAGGAAAAATGAATAAGGACAAACAATGGACAAAAACAACATTTGTATAATGTGTGACAAAACATGATCTCACTTAGGATACACAGATCTATAGGAGAGGGAAGACCAAGTGATTGTCACCTAAGCAAAGGGAGCAATAGTTTTAAGAAAAAAGGGATAACCAAAGATACCAAAAGTTATATTAACAAAAGTCATATTTATTAACAAAAGTATTGAAAAACTAATTGAATGTAATAATTAACGCCTCACTAGTGGTATTTTAGAGTAGTTTTAATTTTTTTTTTTAAGATTTTATTTATTTATTCGACAGAGATAGAGACAGCCAGCGAGAGAGGGAACACAAGCAGGGGGAGTGGGAGAGGAAGAAGCAGGCTCATACCGGAGGAGCCTGATGTGGGACTCGAGCCCATAACGCCGGGATCACGCCCTGAGCCGAAGGCAGACGCTTAACCGCTATGCCACCCAGGCGCCCCCGTAGAGTAGTTTTAATTTTTGATTAAAGATGACATGACCAAACTCCAAAAGGATGTAAGCTATACTGAAAAATCAATTCAATTATATTAAAATTAAGAACATTTATTTATTTATTCAACCAAATAAAACAAAACAAAATAAGCAAAAAGACCAAGTTCATGCATAACAGAGAATAGATTGGTGGTTGCGAGAGGAGGAGGAGGTGTGGGGTAGGCAAAATGTGTGAAGAGTCAAGAGGTACCAACTTCCAGTTATAAAAGAAATATATCATGGGGATATAACATACAGCATGGTGTCTATAGTTAATAATACTCTTGCATATTTGAAAGTTGCCAAGAGAGTAAATCTTAAAAGTTTTAATCATAAGAAAAAAATTTCCAACTGTGTAGGGTAATGGATAGTAACTGAATTTATTGCGATGATCATTTCTCGGTATATATAAATATCGAACCATTATATTGTATATCTGGAACTAATATGTTATATGTAATGACACCTCAGTTTCAAAAAAAGAACTTTTGCTCGTTAAAAGGTACCATAAAGAAAGTGAAAAGACAGGCCACACTCTGACAAAAAAATACCTGTAATACCTATAGCTAATAAGGATGCAGTATCCAATATACATAGAATTTATATCATCATCAAAAACAACAAAAAAACATGACTCGTGGGAAAAAAATTTGAGCATTTAATTACAGAAGAGAAAATATGAATAGTGGATAAACATATGAAAAGATGGTGAAACTCACTAGTAACCAGGGAAATGCAAGTTAAACTCAAATTAACATACAAAAACAAAAAATTAAATGACTGATAAAATTAAATGTTGACTGGGATACTTAGCAAATTAATAATTCTCATTCCCTGATGATAGGAGTGTAGACTGTTAAAATCCTTTTGGAAACATTTTGGGCTTTCTAGCAAAGCTAAGTTTGCACAAGTCCTGTGATCCAGCATTTCAACTCACAGGTGTCTCAGTATCTAGAACAAATATTGTACAAGAAGATATGTTTAGAAAGGTTATATCAGCATTTTTTTGTAATGGAAGAAATATATAATCATAATTTCTTTTGATGAACTGATAAAAATGATATATGATACCTCACATGAAAATCATAGCTACACATGTCAACAAGAAATTAAACATCTTATTAATGTTAAAATCAAGAACAAACACAGTTAGATAACACATTAAGATAAAAGCTAAGCAAAATTAAACAATGCATTAATTAGGGATACATACACAGGTGGTACAACTATAAAGGAATATCAGGGAATCATTCACTTAAGAGTTAGAAGGGTGGGTACTTGATGGAGGAGGGGGTTTGGATGATGCTATGATGGTAGAGAGACATAGAGGGGCTTCTTGGGTGCAAGTGATGTATGTTTATTGATCTAGGTACACAGGTGTATATTTCATAATTTAAAGAAAAATTCTGAATGCAATAAATAGGATATTAGAAGGAGATCGCTTTGCCACATCTTGAAATTATTAAAAGAAATTATTTTTAGAAAAGTCACAGTTAATGAGGCTACTATATTTTGCAATCAGACAGATGAGATATTTTGGAATGAAATAGCTCCTGCCATAAAACAGTTGGAAATGCAAATACAACAACATTATTTCACACGTACAGCTGAGCTTGCAAAAGAAGTCAAGAATTCATGGAGGCCTAAAACAAAGCTGCACCTGAAATCTAGAGTGGTAAGCACAATAGAGCCAGAACTACTGTACTACTAACAGCAGTGTAGATTGGAACAGTTGGCACAGGGACAGGAGACAAGTCAAGGAACCAATACAAGAAGGGGTGGTGTAAATGAGAACCCTGCATCGAGTTGGAACTCTCAAAAAGCCACCTATCTTTGGGCGCCTGGGTGACTGAGTCAGTTAAGTATCCAACTCTTGATTTCAGCTCAGGTCATGATCTCAGAGTCATGAAATTGAGCCCTGTGTTTGGCTCTACACTGGACATGGAGCCTGCTCAAGATACTCTCTCTCTCTCTCCCTCTGCCCCTACCTCTGCCCCCACCCAACTCACATGCATGAACTTTCTCTCTCAAAAAAGAAAAATGAAAAATAAAAAAATAATAAAATTTAAAAAATAATAAAAAAAACTACAAATCCCAGTGAAAGTTTGAATGAGGGGAAAGAACAATAACAAAACAAAACAAAAATATTCTGAAATATAATTTCTTTGTCTCTGCCTTAAGTCAGGATGGGACAATTATATCAAAGAATTTTACCCTAAAGAGAACAAAGGTTTGGCTTGAGCAAAACCAATAAGCAGTAAAGAAAATAATGTTGTAGTACATTATCTACCCTTCCCTAGGCCCAGGTGGTTTTATGTGTAGGCTCTAGCAAATGCTCAAGCAATACATATAACCTCAATTTCATACAAGTTGTTTAAGAGGAAAAAAAATATGATAGTTCAACAGATACAGAAAATGTGTTGTCTGAAGTCCAGCATTTCTTTGTATTTTCAAACTCTCAAAACCATGAATTAAATAAAAATCCCTTAATTTTATAAATGCTGTATAACAAAACCCAAAACCTGTTCAATGAAAAATAATACATTTGCCATATATCAGGAACAAAACCTGGAATGCTATTTTTTATTACCATATGGTTCATATTTCCTTTATATTATAATAATTCAAGGGGAAATAAGAGATATGAGCTTTAGGAGGGAAAAATAAAATTGTTAATATTTTCAGGCAATCTGATCATCCACATAAAAAAATCTAACAGAATCTATATGAAACCAGGAATTTCCATTGTTCTGAAATCCAAGCCAAGTGTTTCAAAAAGAGAATGATCAACAGACTCTAATGCTGGTAGGTCAAGTGAATGAAGTATAAACAATGAATATTTGATTTGGCATTGTGCATATGATTGGTATCTTGGATAAGATTAATTTATGTGGAACGGTAGGAAAAAATAGATCAAAAAAGGCAAGTGCATTTAGTAAGTTTTTTCACTTCTCTCAAGAAGTGCTATGTTAAAGAGAAATCAATTGTGAAAGCAGGTAGAAGGAATATGAGTTTTGTATTTTTTAAAGATGAAGAGTTATCTGCTGTAGGAAATAATCCTGGGGATGGATCAGGGGAACTTGAGATATAAAAGAAAGAAGATCAAAAGCAGTGGAGTCCTTGTGCAGTCACGAGAAGATGACATTCATTTTAACAGGAGTTAATGTGGACTTTATAAATTCAAATATATAGTTGTTAACTTTGGAAAAGGCAAGGAGGAATAAGATTGGGGAGGAGTGTACAGGGGAGCTCAAATATCTGAACTATTTAATTACTAGTCTTAAAAATTGAAAGTGAATAAAATGTGGTTATGGGCACATGTTGAAATATTTTCCTTGAGTTGAAGACAAAAGGAAATGAAAAGCAGAAAGAATTAACAGGTGGAAGTACAAAAAGTGGTTAGATCATTTCTAATACACTGATGGCTAACAGACACGTAAAAAGATGCTCAACATCACTAGCCATCAGGGAAATACAAATCAAAACCACAATGAGATACCACCTCACAACTGTCAGAATGGCTAAAATTAATAACAGAGGAAACAACAGATGTTGGTGAGGATGTGGAGAAAGGGGAACCCTCTTACACTGTTGGAGGGAATGCGAACATGTGCAGCCACTCTGGAAAACAGTATGGAGGTTCCTCAAAAAGTTAAAAATAGAACTACCCTATGACCCAGCAATTGCACTACTAGGTATTTACCTGAAGGATACAAAAATATTGATTTGAAGGGGCACATGCACCCAATGTTTATAACAGCATTATCAACAATAGCCAAACTATGAAAAGAACCCAAATGTCCATCAACTGATGAATAGATAAAGAAGTACACACACACACACACACACACACACACTGGAATATTACTCAGCCATCAAAAGGAATGGAATCTTGCCATTTGCAACAATGTGGATGGAGCTAGAGTGTATTATACTAATTGAAATAAGTCATCAGAGAAAGACAAATACCATATTATTTCACTCACATGTGGAATTTAAGAAACAAAACAAATGAACATAGGGGATGGGAAAAAAGAGAGAGAGAAGCAAACTTTACATAGAGACTCTTAACAATGGAGAACAAACTGAGGGTTGATGGAGGTGTGCAGAGGATGAGCTAAATGGGTGATGGGTTTTAAGGGGGACCCTTGTTGTGATTAGAACTGGGTGTTACATGTAAGTGATGAATCACTAAATTCTATACCTGAAACCAATTTTACCATATATGTTAAACAAATAGAATTTAAATAAAAACTTGAAATCAAAATCAATCAATCAATAAATGAATACATAAATAAACTCTTCTTGCCCATCCAGTAGGAATCATGGTCCTCTGAGAGTGAGATGTGGAAGAGCTAGATAGGAGACTTTTGAATATAGTCATCAAAGTTCAAGTCATATGAATTTGTAGTGACGTGGATCAACTCTGTTGATGATTTTTCCCAGCAGTTATCAATGAGGGAGCAGAGAAGTAGCTGAGGTGTTGGGGTAGACTTGCCATTCTGCTGATGAGCTCCACAGTGAGTGAAGGTATTGAGATGAAGGAGTGAGGCGAAGAAACTAGGTCATACACTTCTCTGAGTAACAGAGCAGCACTCACTAGATTACCTCATGTGAGAACATTAGTTAGTGACATACCAACTGGGACACAAGAGTGCAAAATTACAGGGCATTTTAAGTACAATTTTACCCTTGTATTTATAATGTA
This sequence comes from Ursus maritimus, assembly GCF_017311325.1. NCBI lineage: Eukaryota > Metazoa > Chordata > Mammalia > Carnivora > Ursidae > Ursus > Ursus maritimus. Next base: position 42,037,323 of record NW_024426774.1, read on the forward strand.
GGTTTTAATTCTCCTTATATTTAATTAAGATAAAAATGGTCAATATTGTAAGCACATAAGTATCGCCCCTAGTACATCTGAGAATTATGAAGTCTACATTTCTTCTAGTTCTCTTGTTCCAGTTTCCTTCTTCAAATGAATTTTCAATCTTAGAATTGTAGTTTTTTCTCCTGCAAATGGCAGGTTGCAAATAAATTGCACCTTTAGAATTACGCAGTGTAACAGCCTTAATGGTTATTGTTCTTTTTCTGGGGTGCTTTGTTCTTTATAGACTTTATCCCGATTTCTTTATTCTGTCTAAATGCTGCTGACATAAAGCAGTTGCATGAATAAGACTTTCAAAGATTTAGCCTAACTGAGGAGGACTACTGTGGAAGAAACCACGCAGAATTGATTAATAAATATAATTGCTATAAAAAATCCATCTGCCATTTCTTCCAGTGGGAATGATCACTCTGCCCAGAGCTGCTTTTGCACCTGGTGAGAGAATAAAGAATATCATTCATTAAGTGCTTTACCAAACAGAGGACCCCCCCCAAATCAAACCTCTGCCCAAGGAACTTTAATAAATGCGACTGATTTAACATGACATATTTTATAAAACATAATCAAAGTTTTATGCAAGGATCCCTCCTTCTACTTTTCTCTCAAAGAAGAATGGGCAGTATTAAAATTTATTCTCCCATTGTCCAGAATAAATACACATACATCATGATTTTCATTTCTTTCTTTGAATATATGTGAGTTTATGTATGTGTGTGTGTGTAAAAACTTTTTAGTGTGATCAATATATTCATACCATTCGTCAGTGTTTAGGGATTGACTTGGTTTTTGTGGTTTAATGATGTACTATGAATATCTTTCCATGTCAGATTTATATCAATTTTTTGTGCTGATGACAATAGCATTCTTTAACGTGGTATATATTACTTTCTTTAACAACTTAGTCATTAAGTGCTGTTCTCCCCTAAAATTTTACTAATTACAAACATGGCTGCAAATAAGGTCCTTGAAAATTTATTTGTGAAGGTTTATGCAACACTATCATAATTGGATAAGGGACCAAGAGGGTGGGCATTGGTCTTTGCCTGCCCATTCAATCAAAAGGAGCTCCATTTTTACGTGTTATACACATTAGCCTTCCATAAAAGCTAGTTGATAAAACGCTGTTGCAGATCTAAAAATATGTAATATTTAATACGTAATAGTAAACAATAACAATAAAAGTTAAAGAACTTCATTTTAACGCACCATCTTCTATCTTCGTGTTAAATGGATAAGGACAGGACTGTACCAAAGAGATTCCTATGCTTTTCTCAGGGGTGTCCCATAGACTTTAGGGAGTCTTAGTACCTTTATTATTTCACATTGCCTGCTTATTTGTTTTTGTGATACTTTGTATAAAGTTTCCGTTTACCATTTTTCCCAATTTGTATTAAGACTTTTCCAATCTCAGGTGACACTACATTCTGTTTTCAGATGTGATCAGAACCCGGAAACATCAAAATGACCTAACTGTAGAACTTTTATAACCAGCCATCTCAGAGTAGTAGGAAAGGGAATCCATCCTTGAAGCTCACATAAATGCATTTTGATACACTTGGATACCACATGTGAGATTTACCTCTGTGTGTTCTGTGTGTGTGTGTGTGTGTGTGTGTGTGTGTGTGTGTGAAATACAGTTAAATATGCACAGAAGACCTTTTGGTTAACAATACTAAGTAACCTTACACATAAAGCTATTCTCTCTGTCCTAGCACCATACTTTTTGAATTTGTGTATTTCACCTTAAAGGTTTCCCCAACTACTTTTAATTGTATCCGACAGCGATATTGAAAAAAATGCAGGCCGAATTGGGCTGCAAGCATACCTGCTGTAAAAAACAACAAAAAAAACTGGTTCTTAGCTTCCCTTGGCTAACTCTACCTTGACTTTTTCCAGATCATTCTATCTTCGGTTGTTTTAAAATATAGCCGTTGCCATCAAATACCATCTTGGTAGTATTTCAGTATATAAGAAATTACTAAAAGCCACAGAATAAAGAATAAAAAAATAAAAGACACATCTGTATTTTTTTTAAGATTTTATTTATTTATTTGAGAGAGAGAGCAAGAAAGAGAGCATGAGCAGGGGAAGGAGCAAGGAGAGAGGGAGAAGCAGACTCCCTGCTGAGCAGAGATCCTGATGCAGGACTCAAACCCAGAACCCTAGGATCATTACCTGAGCTGAAAGCAGACATTTAACCGACTAAGCCACCCAGGTGCCCCACATCTGTATCTTTGGGGTAAATACCTAATAGTGTAATTGCTGGGTTGTAGGGTAGTTCTATTTTTAACATCTTGAGAAAACTCCATACTGTTTTCCAGAGTGGCTGGACCAGCTTGTATTCCCACCAACAGTGTAAGAGGGTTCCCCTTTCTCCGCATCCCAGCCAACACTTGTTGTTTCCTATCTTGTTAATTTTGCCATTCTAACTAGTATAAGGTGATATTCTCATTGTGATTTTGATTTTTTTAATATTTTTTTTATTATATTATGTTAGTATTTCCCTGATGGCTAGTGATGTTGAACATTTTTTCATGTATCTGTTAGCCATTTGTATGTCTTCTTTGGAGAAGTGTCTGTTCGTATCTTCTGCCCATTTATTTACTGAATTACTTTAACATATAAAAATTCCTTTGGAAACTTCCTTTATCTCTACCCCCCAAGATACATGTTGGCAATCATCCTCCAACCATATGACCCACCGATATACATCTGAAGGGTCTCATGACTAAGATTTGATCAGATGGTAATAAATGACCTTTCCCAACTATAGCTAGCCCCCTCAGATCCTGGAAACCTTGTTTCCAAAATGCATGGGAGGCTTACACTATCCCTAACCCCCACCCAACTTGAAAGTATATAATGGGCTGTTCCTCATGACCCCATTGCAGCTCTTTCTACCCATGGGTCCTGTCCCAGCGCTTTAATAAAATCACCTTTTTGCACCAAGGACTTCTCAAAAATTCTTTCTTGGCCATTGGCTTTGAACCCTAACATCTTTCCTACATCAGTTCTTAAATCCAAACTCTCTTCCATATACATAGTAAATATGTTGCACACTCCACAACACAGTTCTCTCTCTCTCTGTTTGCCTCACTCTGTGCTTATCCCAGTATGCGGAACTCAGGCTTAAGGAGCAAGGGACACATTCCCTCAGGGAAGGGAATAGTTTGACATCATTTACTAATAATAAGTAGTGAATTAACCATAATTCACTAGGGTAAAGTTCTGTCCTAAAATCTGTCTTGAATTTCAAATGAGAAGACCTGTTTTCTAGCTAAGAGTTGGCCTCTTGCCAACTGTGAAACTCTTGAGTTTTCTTCTCTGGAATGGAAATGTTCCTATGCTCTTGCCTCAAAGAACTATGTAATATGCGACTCAATGAATGCTTTGTAAGCATGGAAGTGTTCTATAAACAGAGGTGGATTTTCTTCTTTCCTTTAGAGAAATTTTTCCAACCAACCATGTTCCTTGGGATAATAGTTTGACATGTTTTAGTCATCAGAGATTTATAGTTCTCATTCTTTAAAATGGCCATTTCTGTTAAGGCTTGAATAATCTTATATAGACAAATGAAGGCATTCGTGTCTCCAACGAATTGTTTTACCTTAACTGTGGTTTAGGAGGGGCTGTCATCAAACAAGTTCTTATCAGGTAGGCAATGAAAGCCCATCTATAAGAGGAAGGGATTTGTGATAAAAATATAAGAAATGGCAGTCTATATCAAAGTCCAGCCCACAGGCTTAACAATCCCAAAAATCTAGCCCAGTGTCAGACATAAAATCAGCATTTGAATTGTCCTAAGCAGTAAGTTAACTAAAAAGATGATCAAGTCATGGATTCGGTCATTGGGAAGCTCTAAGTGCAGTCAGGACAACTAACACATGGAAACATAAGATATATAATGGCTCTTATAATATTGGTATAGGTCTATATGATGTGATACAATAAAGAGAAATGTGACAAATGTTATCGGAGCAGAAAGGAATAACTGATTGGCTCTGCCTGTTGAAGTTAGACAAGTGTTCACCAAGGGTTGTAGTCATTCCTTGGAGCAGCTGTGAGTCACCTAATAACCCTACAGACTGACTGTAGCTTCCCCCACATACCCTCATACTCTTTCTCTCCAAACAGGAAAATAAAAGAACAAAGACTAGTCAAGATTCCTCATAGCAACATTTGGAATGGTAAGTTTACAAGGAAATGCTTTTCTTATATGTTGGAAAAAAATATAATTCCCAGATCAGCTATCTAGTCTATCCTTGAGGGTGTACATGTTCTAAGCAAGTTATTCCTATTACTTAAAAGAAACCCCACAGGAATAACCCTCCTTCCAGTTTATCAGTGCTGATCAGTGTGCTTAACTGTCCATTGATTTGCTGACAGCTTGTAATAAAAATTTTTAAATCTACCACATGGCTTGAAAGGGAAAAAATGTCTACATTATCTTTTTTCAGTCTTGAAGGGAATACATTTTAAAAGTATAAACTTTAGACACCAATAAACTTTACAAAGTCATAGTCTGGCTGCTTATGCAATGTGTTGTGAGCTTCATTAAAGAGAACCCACCCACAAAAACCTTTATGACTAAAATTTTAAAAAAGGAAATAATTGTCAATGACAATTCATTTTCAGTTTTTCTAAAGTTGTTATTCAAATTTCAGTTAACATTCAGTGTAATATTAGTTTCAGGTGTACAATATCACTATATTCAGCACTTCCATACAACCCCCAGTGGTTATCACAAGTGCACTCCTTAATCCCCATCACCTATTTAACCCATCCCCCTACCCTCTCCCCTCTGGCAACCATCAGTTTATTCTCTATAGTTAAGAGTCTGTTTCTAGGTTTGCCTCTCTCACTCTCTTTTTTTCCCTTTTGATTATTTGTTTTGTTTCTTAAATTCCACATATGCGTGAAATCACATGGTATTTTTCTTTCTCTGACTGACTTACTTCATTTAACATAATACTCTTTAGCTCCATCCATGTCATTGCAAATGGCAAGATTTCATTCATTTTTAATTCTTGGAGTTAAACATTGCCACTCTCAGTTTTATTTTTTAAGAGCAAGATGGGAAGAAATGCATTAATTAAATCTTTTAAAGGGAATAAACTTATTTGTTCACCTCACATTTATGGTCAGAGAATCCTCTCTCCTTTGTAGTTCCATGACAGGCCAAAAACCTTTTTTTTCTCTCCATTTTTTCCGTCAGCATCTTTATGGTGCCTGCATTTTAGTACACACCCCAAAAATATGAATACTATGAATAAATAAATGGCAGGTATAATAGGTGACATGTACAAGAATGTTCATAACAATACTGTTCATAAGAGCAAACATTTAAAAAGAAAAAGAAACAATCTGAACACCTCTTAACAGAAAAGTAGATAAATGAACTTTATTATGTGCACACAATCAAATATTATACAGCATTAAGGACAAATAAGCCATCAATACACATAGCAATATGGATAAATAGTAACTATGCAAAAAAGAAAACTCAAAGTATTGCAAATACCCTAATGCCCTTTTTGTAAGGTTAAAAAAAATGAAAGTAAGAAATGAATTTAGAGACACATATATATGCAATAAGCAACTTATACAAAGGAATGTAAGGGAAGGATAAACATGGGTTTTGGGGTGATCTCTTGGATAAGTGGGGGAAGATGGGGGGATAGGTTGCTGAAGGAGTATCATATGGTTAAATAAAGATTTTTGTAAAGTTCTAAGCTTTTGCTTTGAGTTGTGAGTGCTAATAACCAATTAATTGAATAAATAAAAAAACTTAAATACCCATTATGAGAGTGGGTCATGAATGAAGGATTACAGTTGATTTAATCCTGTGACGTGAGATAAATACACGCTAAATAGAACTGACTCTCACATCCAATCTAATGCTGTGTTGAGCAGAATTTAAGCTAGACTCTAGCACCAAGTATTTTATAGCTGATACTAAATGGCTACGGCTAATGGTACCTCAAGTACCTAACCGATCAAGGAGTTTTTCAATCTAACTAGTGTTATTTCTTTAGGTTTTTGTTGCCTTATTTCTTCTTTAACCTATGTTTTCTTTCATTGCTATAAAGTGATTACATTAATGGTATCAGGCTTTCTGAGGCAGTAAATAGTCTGATCTCAGGTTACCTTGGTCTTGCTGACACACACTTACCTCGCTATTGCTCACTGTCCTGTTTTCTCTGCCCTGACGTTTCCTAGGTTATAACAGCACAGCTCTCTGATGTAACTTCTCATCCACTTCCCACAATTTGTGAACTCAGGAGTGCTTTTGTTCCAATCATAACTGTGTCTAAAATAATCTATCATGAATCTCAGCCTCATTTCTAACCTGGGATCTAGGATCTTATCCATTGTATTGCCAGTTTTTGTTACTGACTAGGCTTGTGAATTCTAGGATTAAACTTTGGTGCTAAACATAGGTTTTTGGGGACTCCAATTTCTTAATACTCCTTTCATGTTATTCACTTCATTTTCTCCCTACTCCTTTCTGTCAACACGATACAGTGCATTTCTAGTATAGCATTAAATATTTTATAATTTGGCACCAACAAATTATTTAAAGTCTTATTTCACAAGATTTACCAAGATGAAAGGTTTTCTCTAGCCAGGTTAAACTCATCAGCTCCAAAGCCAAATTATAATTTTCCTTCTTTTTTTGAACTGTTCCTTGAATGCTTTTTACGCTAAGTAGTTGAGTATCTCCATCAGTTGCTCAAGAAATACTTGTTGTTTTATACCTATGTTCAATGCATTAATTCATTCAATGAAATATATATTTTATATTTATTATGTGTTAGGCACAAGAATACAGTAGTTAACCAAACACGGTCCTTCCTTTCAAGAAAAATACATCCAGGGAAGAAAGATAATTAAAAACACGTTTATAATGTGTTGGATGTTAATAAGTGCTATAGAGAAAAATCTAACAGGATAAAGAGGCAAAAAAGGAGGAGAGTACTATTTTAGATAGAAAGGTCAAACTTCTTTGATAAGGGTAAATGGACAGTCATGAATTAAACAGAAGATGAGCATATACAAATACAAGGGAAGAAGTTTCCAGGCAAGAAAAAAACAACTGGAAAGGCCCTAAGAGTGTTCATTGTACTTGAGAACAACAAGGAAGGAAATGAGGAATGAGAGGAAGGGTTGTTCTTTGGGGAACCAGCTATTGCAGCATAAAGAGGTATGTGGTGAGACAACTCCTTCCCACTCCACACTACTTCCTGGGAAGGACAGGTAGATATCTGCTCACTAAAAAGAAAAGGAAAGGAAGGGAAGGGCAGGGGAGAGGAGGGGAGGGGAGGAGGGGAAGGGAGGGAAGAGGAAGGAGGGAAGGAAGGAAGGAAGGAAGGAAGGAAGGAAGGAAGGAAGGAAGGAAGGAAGGAAGGGAAAAAAGGCAGGGAGGGAGGGAGGAAAGAAAAAAAGGAGGAAAGAAAGAAAAAGAAAAAACAAAAGAAAGAAAAGATTATTCTCATACAGAAGTGATAATTCAAATGAACCTGAAATTCTTGAGTCATAATCTTTACCTGCCACCCCTTTTAAAACCTCTTTACATTTTGCATGGCTTCTGGCATTTAGTGCTTTTATGATTTAACCCTTATCCTTTATATTATAGAATTTACCAGGATATGTGTAAGTTAATATCAACTGGCACATAATGAGCCTTTTAGCTTAGGAGATATTAGTTTATATTGTTAATTTGATAATTATATCTTCATTTCACTTCTTTTCTGAAACTTGTATTGATACATGTTATTTCCACTAGATTCATCTACCACATCACTTTTTAATTTTTTATTGAGGTAAAATATACATAACATAAAATTAGCAATTTTGAAGTGAACAATTCAATGGCATTTAGTATATTCACAATAATGTGAAACCATAACGTCTATCTAGTTCTAAAATATTTTTGTCACCCCAAAGAAAACCTCATACCCACTAAGTAGCTATTCCCCACTCCCCCATTTCCCTAGTCCCTAGCAACCACCAATCTATTTTCTTTCTCTATGGATTTACCAAATATTTCATATAAATGAAATCATATAACATGTGATCTTTTGTGTCTGATTTCTTTCACTTAGCATAATGTTCTTGAAGTTCGTCCAAGTTGTAACATGTATCAGTACTTCATTTCTTTTTATGGCTGAATAATACTTCATTATATGTACGTAACATAAATTTTCTACCCATTGATCATTTGATGGACTTTCAGATTGTTTCCATCTTTTGATTTTTGAGAATAGTGCTGCTATGTACATTCAGATACAAGTATTTGTTTGAGTGCCTATTTTTAATTCTTTTGGGTAGAAACCTAGGAGTAGAATTGCTGGGTCACATGATAATAATATATTTAACTTTTTGAGGAGCTCACAAAATATTTTCTTCAGTGGCTACACCATTTTATATTCCTACCAGCAATGTACAGGTGTTCCAATTTTGCCACATTTTTGGAAATACTTTAATTTCTGTTTTAAAAGATCATTATTATTATAGCAATCCCAGTGAGTATGAGATAATATCTTGTGGTTTTGATTGGCTTTTCCCTAGGGTATAATGATGTTGAACATCTTTCTGTGTACTTATTGGCCATTTGTGTATCTTTTTTAGAGAAATGTATAATGAATCCTTTGCCCATTTTTAAATTAGCTTGTTTGTCTTTTTCTTGTTGAATTCTAAGTGTTCTTTTTATATGCTTAATAGCACACCATTATCAGATACGTAATTTGCAATTGTTTTGTCTCATTCTATACATTCTCTTTTTACTTTCTTGGTGGTAACACTGATATATGAAAGTTTCAATTTTGACAAAGTCTTACTTACCTATTTATGCTTTTGTTACTAATATTTTTGATATTACATCTAGCAAATCCATTGCCAAATCCAAAGTCATGAAGATTTACTCCTGTGTTTTCTTTTAGGCAATTGTGGTTTTAGTCCTTAAATTTATGTCAGTGATCCATTTAGATATCATATTTTTATATTTTGAGAGATAGGGGTAAAACTATTTTATCGTAGATGGATATGCAGTTGTCCCAGCACTATTTGTTAAGAAGACTGTTCTTTCCCTAGTGAATGGTTTTGGCACCTTTGTTGAAAGTCAAATGACCATAGATGTATGGTTTTATTTATGGACTCCATTTCCATTCCATTAGTCCATATATGTTTATCCTTACACCAGTACCACCCTCTTTGGTTTGGTTTGGTTTGGTTTTTAATGTAGAATTTTAGTAAGTTTTTATATTAGAAAGTAGTTTGTTTTTCTTTTTCAATATAATTTTGGCTACTCAGAGGCCCTTGCAATCGGGTATGAATCTGAAGATTGGCTTTTCCATTTCTGTAAAAAGGACTGTTGGAATTTTGATATGAGTTGCATTGAGTCTGTAGATTTCTTTGGGGTAGTATTGACATCTTAACAATATAAAGTTTTCTAATCCATGAATATGGGTTATCTTTCCATTTATTTAGGACTTGAACTTCTTTCAGCAATATCTTTCAGTTTTAAGAATACATGCGTTTTACCTTCTCAGTTAAATTTACTCCTAGGTGTTTTTTTTTCTCTTTGAAGGCTATTTGTTTTTAAAGATTTATTTATTTATTTGAGAGAGAGAGAGAGAGTGCGAGTGCTTGCGCACATATGAGCAGGGGGGAGGGGCAGAGGGAAAGAGGATCTCAAACTGACTCCTCACTGAGCACAACTCAGGGCTCAATCCCATGACCCTGAGATCATGACCTGAGCCAAAATCAAGAGTCAGATGCTTATCTGACTGAGCCACCCAGGTGCCCCTGAATGCTATTTTAAATGAATTGTTTTCCTAATTTCCTTTTAGGATTGTGTATTGTTGATGTTTAGAAACACAACTGATAGCTGTGTGTTGATCTTGTATACAACTTTGCTGGATTTGTTCATTACCTCTAGTAGATTTCTTCTGGATTCTTAGGGATTTTGTATATATGGAATTGTGTTATCTTCAAACAGAAAAAGTTTTGCTTCTTTCTTCCAATTTGCATGCTTTTTAGTTTTCTAACCTAATTGCTCTTGGTAATATTTCTGATAAAATATTGAATAGCAGTGGTAAGAAAGTGAACCCTTGACTTGTTCCTGATCTAGGAGGAAAGTTTTAGTATTTCATCATTGACTATGATGGTAGCTATGGGTTTTTAATAAAAGCCCTTTGTAATGTTCAAGTTACCATTTATTCATAATTTTCTGAGTGTTTTAATCATGAAAGGATGTTGGATTTTACTCAAATGCTTTTTGAGCCAATAGAGATGATTATGTGAATTTTTCCTTTATTCTGTGATGTGGTGATTGATTTGCTCATGTTGAACCACCTTTACATTCCTAGGATAAATCTATATTTATGAAGGATTTTGATCTTTAGGGGTTTTTGTTTTTGTTTTTGTTTTGTTTTGTTTTCTCTTGTGGAGGAGTCTTCGTTTGCCTTAAGTATCAGGGTACTTCTAGTCTTACAGAATGGGTCAGAAGTGTTTCCTCTTTGATTTTTTTGGAAAAGGTTTAGAAGGATTAATATTAATTCCTCTTTAAAAGTTTGGTAGAATTCACCAGGGAAGCCATCTGATCCTGGACTTTCCTCTATTGGGAGGTTTTGATTACTGATTTAATCTCTTTACTTGAAATAGGTCTGTTGAGATTTTCTATTTTGTTTTCATCATTTTGGGTAATTTGTGTGCTCCAAGAATATTTTTATTTCATGTAGATTATCTAATTTGTTGGTATGCAATAATTCATAATATTCTTTTATACTCCTTTCTATTTCTATGAGGTCAATAGTAATGTCTCCACTTTTATTTCTGATTTTAGTTATTTGTGTTTTCTCTCTTCTGTTTTTAATCTTTAAAGCTAAAGGTTTTTTGATTTTTTTGGATATATTCAAAGAAGCAAACTGATTTCATTAATTCTCCCTGTTGTTCTTCTATTTCATAATTTTCTGTTCTAATTTTTATTTCCTTCCTTTTGCTAGCTTTGGGCTTAGTTTACTTTTTTCCAGTTCTTTAAGAACTTTCTTCTTTTTTAATGTAGGCATTTACAGCTATAAATTCCCTCTGAGTACTGCCTTCAGTGCATCCCATAGTTTTGGTATGTTGTGTTTTTGTTTTCATGTATTTCAAAGTATTTTCAGTTTCACCTGCGATTTTTTTCTTTGACCTGTTCGTTGTTTAAGTTTAATTTCCACATATTGGTGAATTTTACAATTTTATTTCTGTTATTGATTTCCAGCTTTATTCCTTTGTGTTCAGAGAAGGTACTTAGTATGATTTCAATCTTTTCAACCATAGAGATTTTTGTTGTTGTTATTTCATAGTGTATGATCTATCCTGGAGAATGTTTCATGTGCACTTGAGAATAATATGTATCCTGCTGTTTTGAGTGGAATATTCTATATGTCTGTTAGGTCTAGTCAGTTTATAGTGTTGCTCAACTCCTATATTTCCTATGGATCTTCTGTTTAGATTTCATATCAATTATCAAAAGTGCGGTATTGAAGTCTCTATTATTATAGAATTATCTATCACTCCCCTTAATGTTTGCTTCCTATATTTTGGAACTCTTTTGTCTGCTACTTATATGTTTAAAATTGTTATATATTTTTTGATGAATTCACTCTTTTATCAATATATAATACCCCCCTTTGTCTCCTTAACGTATTAATAATTTCTGTTTTAAATTCCCAGTCTAACTCCAGTATCCCTACCATATACTTGAGACTCGTTCTGATGCTTGTTCTGTCTCTCCAAACTGTGCTTTTTACTTCTTAGTATGCTTTACAAATTTTATTCTTGATAACCAGACATTATGCACTGGGTAAAATGAACTGCAGTAAACAAACATTTAGTAATGTTAGTAATGTGAAGTAGTGTTCTATAGTCCTATGAGTAGGTCTTAGTCATTTAGAGAAACTGCACATCTGTACTATGAATTTCACAAGTGCTTCTCAGTTTTTTTTTTTTTTTTCCTCTGTAGGTGGGACAGAATGTCTATAGTGGTCTGTTCTCCTCCCTCTGCTCCCTCAGGAAGGGAGGACCAGAGGTCCACACTGGGAATGTGCACAACAGTCATCAGGAAAACCACTGAACCAGGGAAGGGGTAGGGTGCAGGCAAATAAAAATGCTGCAGTTTCCTTAACATTTTAAGTTGTCTTTTTCTTGATTCAGCATTTACTTGGTTACATTAAACCTTTGTGTGATTGTTTTTCCTGAGATCTGATAAAGTCGATAGTGATCATTTTTGCTTGATTTTTCCATGTTTCTGTGAAAGGGCAAGCCCCTTGGAGTTACAAAGTTACCATTTTAGCTGATGTTCATTTTTAACACATCAGTTTTTGTTCTTCATATTAATCTCTCCTTTTTTTTAAATTTCTTTTTCTGAGTTCTAGGAGAATTGCTCAAGCTAAGTAATGACTTTTTTTTTTAATTTTTGATTTTACTTTCAATCTTGTATTTACTCCTTTCGGTAGGTTTTCATTCAATGATTATCTATTTCATCTTCAAACTTTCCCACTCTCAGATTTCTCCCTTTTGATAGGTATAATGATTCACGGAGTCCACGTGAGACCACTCGTTAGTTTTTCCCTAAAGCCTTCTCCTGTGTTAGTGTCATATATAAGACCAGTCCTTGTTTTTGAACAAGGTAGATTTTTCTTACTGCAAACCCATTCTTATTATAGTTAGTGAAAATTTTTCCAAGAGAGCATTATTACATTTTTTTACAGTCTCTTTTTTGTTTCAGTTTTAAGGACTGGTTTCTTTTCCTGCACCTTCAAAATTTTATTATTAGAAAAGTGGAAGATTTTGCATGAATCAAACCCAAAAGCCAATTTATAATGAGAGTCTATATTTCCTTAGCTATTTTAATGCTACACGTTACATCTCTTGATTTTCCTGTTTTAGTTCAGGAATCAATTTCTCTCTAAGATACTAGATATAGTTTATGACAATCCTTAGTATTCCATTATATTACTTTAATCAGTAAGCAATTAAAGATAGAGAAGACAAGGGTGTATGTCTATCCTTATCTATCACTATTCTTCTATATACCAACAAAAATTTCTGAACTCTGAAGCATGAGGAATTACTGAAATGTAGAGAGAAGAAGCATTTCTAGAAGCACTGCGATTGCTTGGGTGAATGTAAGAAAAGGTAAAAAAAGAGCTTTGGTATACCCAAAAGGGAGGAGGTAGAGTTTATAGAAATATGGATATTTTGGAGTCACCTGGATCCAAGAATTATTTGTTCCATTGTACTTCCTCCAGATAGAAAACATGAAAATCCCTCTTTCAAAAAATAGTTAAATGAAATAATAATTTAAAAGGAATTCCACACAATAAAGAGATTTGGCATATCCTTTTGTAAGTTGTTCACATGTTTCTTAATGTTTGGACCAGGATATTCCTCCCCAAATCTAAGTATTACTCTCTCGTGCTACTCACACACACCCACACACACATTTTGAAAAACATATCACCCAGCATTTACCCTTTCTGCATGCTCTGAATCAGTGGAAGATTTGAATGTTCCTATCAGTAAGTTAAGGGAATTAATGTAAAATCCTGGGGCTATCATGACAATGTTGTAATTGTCCCTGGTGACTTTTAGATTTGTGTCAGAAAGGCACAAGATCAACTAAAATTCCAATTAAAACAAAGTGTAATAAAGTTCTGTACAAAAGGCTGACTTCATTAAATGCCAACATTAAATATGTATTTCTTTTAAGAATGAGGCTTTTGGACTTCATGAAGAGAACTTTTTTTTTTTTTTTTTTTACTGAATAAACAAGGCAATTTTAGGCATGGAATAGAATTAACTCATTCCAAACCTGAATTCTGAGAAGAATTTCTTAACATGCTCAGCTATTATAACAAGTCCCTTTAGCAAAGTTCGAATTTTGTTTCTCAGACACCTGATTTAAATATTGTTTAGCACAGTGGTTCCCAACTTCGCTGTACGTTATTATCACCTGGGGAGATTTTATAAATCCTGATGCCCTGATTGCGCCTCATACCAATTAAATCAGAGTATCTACAAGTGGGAGCGAGTCCTCAGAAATAGTTAAAGATTCCCAGGTGAATATAATGTACAGCAAAGTTTGAGAACGTCTGTTTTAGAATTCTCATACATTTGTGTAGATAGAAATCACCTCATATATTATCATTAGATTTCTCATTCCCTCTTTCAAAATAGTCTGATTCTGTAGGTCTGTGTGGGGCACTTGAATGAAGAAATACTAGTATAGAACAAAGAGATATCAAAAGTAGTCCCTGGAACCACAGCAACAGGTTTAACTGGGATCTTGTTAGAAATGTAAATACTAGGCCCATTGCCACCTATTGAATGAGAATCTCTGAACCTGAGGCATATAAATCTATGTTTTCTTTCAAGCTTTCCAACTGGTTCTTATACACATTAAATCTGAGAACCCCTGCTCTAGAACATGCAAAATGTAGGGGATAGACAAGTGGTTACTGATCAGGACCACCACTGAACCCCCTATGCTAGATTTTCAGCCGTTTCCCATTATTCATCATGGTGCTACATGGACTGTAGTAAGCAAGGGAAAAGAAAGTTAAAAGACAATTGCTACATTTAAACTTATAAAGTACTCAAAAATTGTACTGCATTGAACTAGTTGGATAAAAATGAGTTTTTTCCTAAAAATATAGAATGATTAGGGTTGAGTATTATTTAGTCATACCATTAGAGATAGAGAAGATAAGACAGCAGGGCAGGGTCATTATATTTTCTAGTGTGTGTTTGTCCCTTTTTCTCAGGTACTTCTATAAATCTGAATTACCTGTCTTACCAAAGAATGGTAAATTGGAGAAAGTCACTTATTAAGAGTTGTTATAATCCAGATAAGCTTTGGCTCTGAGGAATGTTGACAACCCAGATGAAGCCAATTAGAAAAGCAATACTTAATTTGGGGGACAGAACTAGGGTCAAAGGTGTGTGGCAAAATGAATCTTGCTGTCTAAGCCAAGACAGATTCTAGGCAATAAAAATCTTCCAACAGTCATCACTGAAGTGTGGTGTGAGACAGGATCGGTGGTATCTTTGGAGCAGGTCCGGCCCTGAATGACAGGATAGAGACAGAAGTTAAGCTCTTATTTTGCTATCAGGACTTAGATAAGAAATCGAAGGTCTATCCAAATGAATTGAAATTCACAGCGGTACTTCTTTCCCAGGAGAAAAGAGTATTAGAGATAGAAGCCCACGTTAGGAAAGCAAGGAGGGGTTATAAGAAGGTCATGCCTTTATGGGGATGCAGATGCCAAAGATTAATTCCAGATATTCCCTCAAACAAATGAACTAACAAACAAAACACTTATTTATGACAAGATTAATTCAAAATCCCATTTGGGGTATTTGAGCTAAATCTCTGGATTTAGTTTCAACACCTGTTTCAGAAAAAATATTGAAAGAAACTCTAAGATTTCCTCCTGCTATGAGTAATTCTGTTTATATTCCTCCAATTCTATTTTTAACAAGAGACTCCAAGGTAAATAATTCATAGGGAAATAATTGAGATAGAAAGGGAATTATAAATAGAAAATGATGGTTTCAAGCATCTGTACTGGTTCTTTATCACTTTGTATTTGGGGAGAGGATGATGGTGAGGCTTTTATTTAGTTTTGGATGTATAATTTTTCACAAGGCAAATTCAAAACTTATTAAAGGGTGTAATAAAGGGTCTGACTCCCCCCCCCTTTTTTTGGATGTATGAGTGCTGCTTTTAAGCCTCACCCTCTTCTTCCCTTGTCCGTATCTGCATAGAATAAGGAGAAAGTTTGCTCCCCTCCTTAGGTGCCTGAGGGAAATTCAGACCTAATAAAATCCCAGCCCATGCATAAGCACTAGCCACTATAAAAGCCCAGTCCACGCCCCCTGCCTTGCTCAAGTCAGCTGGAACCTGTTGGTGCCTCCCTGCTCTCTCCAGCAGTTCCTTCTGTAAGTAAAAAAATCTTTTCATAACCTCTTGGTGTATAGTGTCATCGGTCTCGGCATACAAACCAAATTTTGGGTGGGGCTGTATCTTTTTCTCATGGAATGTCCAAAACTTTGGTGCCGTGAGCGGGATATCTAGCCAATGACCACCAGGAGCAGGGTCTTTCTTTTACTTTGGTTTGCCAAGTGGCTCTACTGCCGGCAGGTGAGCAATAATTTTGAGCTGCTGCTTGCTAGCTAGCATGCTCTTTAAGCTGTGTTGCTGCCTGCTGGTAAGTTTGTGCTTTGAGCTGGGCTGCTTTGTGCTCCATTAATGGAGTTCTACAGAGCCTCTGTTACCTAATACTATGGGACTGAAGCCCTCCTTAAAGTGTCCCTGAGTTGTGTTTCTCAGCTGAATAATTGTGAATTTTGATTCCAGCGTAAACAGTGACAGATGCTAGACTCGGGAGAGTGACTTTCACTCTATGACACTTAGTTGTATGTCGCAAGCCAGCATTGGCCTCTGTTGGGTAGAGGACTCAGGGGAAAGACTCATCCTGTACCCTATGTAGACCCACTTACATGAAAGAAATTTGTTACTGTGTAGCATGCTGAAATCTATACTCCTGAAAACAGATGACTCACTAGGACTCCACAAAATGTGTTTGCTGCTGCTGTTGTTGTCTGTGCTTCTAGTGCAAAGATAAATCCTGATCCCCAGAGTTCTGGGGGAAATTGTGTATGGTATGGATCGGACAGAGCCAAGGGGTTAATCCTCCATTGCATTGGGGGTGGCCTCTAACTCTGCTGATATTGATTTGAGACTCTCTGGAGGAATAAACTTATAAATATGATCAGAGTAGAAAGGATCCCCCAAAATACACCCAGTAACCACAGAAAAGGAAGAAGGAAAGGAGGGAAGGAAACCCAGATACAGGGCAAGAAAAAAAGCTGAAACAAATGTTCACAGTTGACCCAGTTGGAAATCCAGAATTGACCAAAAGAATTTATACAGCAAAAAGATAAAAGATTGGCTTTTATTCCTCCACATCACAGATCCTGAATTAACTTTAACATCTAAAATGCAACGACTGGCAACCTTCACGGCCATAATTGATAGTGGAGCTCAAATTAAAGTTACACTTGGGTATCCCACTAAATTTAAATAAGGTATCTTAGGGAAGTTACTAAATATAAAATAAAGGACAGATACTTATGCTTCATCTTAACCATCAGAATTATTGCTTTCCCTAGATTTCCTATGGTCATAGAACCCAGTACCCTAAAATATCCCAATGTAAACATGGTTGCTCTGACCCAATGAGTAATATTTAAATTTAAAATTAAATGAAGTCTTTGGACCTTACACATGAGCTTGAGAAAAAAGATAACTAGTAGACCAGCACCCCTTCTTCAAGTAAAATAGTTAATATGGCTCAGTGTAAATTAAAACAGACTTTCAAGATTGAAACCCATTTATATGAGAACTGTTTAGTGAAAAGATGATTTATCCCCACTACTTTTCCATTTAACTGCCAATTTGGCCTGTTCTTATACTTGAAAAGAATGGGTGGTGGATTATTGTAACCATGGGCACCTGGGTGACTCAGTTGGTTAAGTATCTGCCTTCGACCCACATCAGGCTCCCTACGCAGGGGAGCCTGCTTCTCCATCACCTCCCCGCTGTAGCTCTCTGTCACTATCTCTGCCCTCTCTCTCTCAAATAAATAAATAAAATCTTTAAAGGATTTTCAAAACCTTAATGCTTCGTCCAAACAACAATTGGTAAATATTTTCCTATTGTAAATTTGGCTAAATGTTCTGTTCAATGCCTATTTCAACAGTTTCTCAGGCAGTTTGCTTTTCAGTGTGACCCTGTACCCCTTCCCATGAGGTACCAGTAGCTTTGCCATCATATATGGTCTTTCCAGACAAGACCTTAACCACATCCAACTTTCCTTAGGAGCACAAGTATGACATCACACTGACGATAGCCTCCCCTGAGGAAATCCATTTGACACATTCATTCAGAACATACAAATACTAAGGAGCTTACACAAAGAGGATAAGCTGTTGCCTCACATGTAGTGCAAGGTCCTGCCATATCAGTTTAATTTGGGAAAATTACTTGGTAAACTAGGGGCCACTCAATTCCTGATAATGTTAAGGAACAATCATTAATTCTTTCAGCTTCCACAATGTTAAAACAAGCCCAACATTTTTAAAACTTTTTTGGATTGTAAGTAAAATTTGAAAATTTAAAAATGGATTTTACAGATCTGTTTAGGACTTTTTTTTGCAACTTGTACCACCTTGAAGGGGGTCCCTCCAACAGAATGCTCTAGAATCTGTCCAGATTGCAATGCAACATGCATTCCCATCAGTGCCTCCTATAAACTCCTTCACTTTAGAAGGCTTTACAGTTTCTTTTCATATGTCTTGGAGTCTCTGGATGACCCATAGTGGCTGTACATAGCCCGTAGGCTTCTGATACAAGAATCTTCCCATTTCACCCCGTGCTATATGCCATTAGAGCAGTTGTAGCTGACTATGTACTGGGCTTTCCTGGAAGTAGAGGCTTTCACAGTCCCTGAGCCTGTGATCCTCCCTAATGACTTGATAGCCCCAACCCAATTTCATGAATACCCTTTCATTTCAGCACTGATTTCTGATACCTCCTATATTGGATGCTATATTTCCATATATCTGGATCCACATTTGGACTTTATTTTTCTTTTCTTTTTTTTTTTTTTAAAGATTTTATTTATTTATTCGACAGAGATAGAGACAGCCAACGAGAGAGGGAACACAAGCAGGGGGAGTGGGAGAGGAAGAAGCAGGCTCATAGCGGAGGAGCCTGATGTGGGGCTCGATCCCATAACGCCGGGATCACGCCCTGAGCCGAAGGCAGACGCCCAACCGCTGTGCCACCCAGGCGCCCCTGGACTTTATTTTTCTATTGAATTCTATTGAGAGTCTATTTATTCATGACTAACGCCACCCAGAGTTAATTACTGAAGCATTGTAGCATACTTACTACTTAATAGGGTTAATCCTCATTCTATTTCTGACTCCCAGTTAATACTAGCATTTATCCTAGCCCCAGATCTCTTCCCTTCATAGGTGAAACCATTTCTCTACTACCATATAATGATCCCTGCATTGAGTCTCTGGGATGATTCCGTCAAGGATTAGACTCCTACCACCATACATACTTTACAGTGACCACTTATATTATTAAGTGCCTACTTGTGCCCTCTTACTGGTATGCCTATTAGACCAACAACTTTTGCTAAGGACATGTTACCACAGTATCTTCAGATACTGTACTTAATCTGCTTTACTTAATTTCTTTTGACTGCCTGTTGGTGGTTGTTTCTACCAATATAGCCTTCATCTGTAACTGTTTCTAATCTTCAGTTCCTGTCCCCCATCTGGCACAATTCAGAGAGGACCAAGCCCTTACCACCATCTTATTCCTGCAGGTTTATACTGGGGTACTCACTACTGTGGTTTAAGTTGTGTAAAGCTCTCATATCCTATCACCTAGAAGGGAAATTCAAACAAAAAAAATATATATGAAAAACAAATAACACTTTAAGAATCTCAAAAGAATTTCAGAACAACTTCTTTGGAGACTTCTTTATTTCTTAAGACTCTTAATGGAAGTTAAAATGTTTATATTTTACAATAAAGTTGCATACTTTTATTTTTTAACTTCATTTTATCTCTTGTTCAAGTTTTGGCTGAGCTTCAATGTTTACTAATTTGCAGTTGGTGTCCTAATTATTAGCGCACTTTACTGAGCCTCTCCAGAATAAAGCCAGCTCTCCATATTTGTTCAGGTTCCCTTGTAAGGTAAATATGTCAGGTGAACATAAGTGAGAAAAGCCCCAAATATTATTTTTAATTGAAGCCAAGTAATCTCAACAGCTGTTTATTTTTTATTTGTTTGTTTTTAATTAGAACAAGGAAATAAAATTCCATTTGTTCAAAGTTAGTCTTAATTGCACTTTCTGAAATTTATTTTCCTTGATTTTATTTTCCTGCAGTTAAGTAGTTTGTGGTAATACACACTGGTATTGTTGGCTTTTATCTGTTGCTTACAGTTTAATTTTATACATGACTTTTACATTAAGGGATTTGAATTTTGTTTTACAGGTATTTATTTTTGCTGCTGTTCTTCACTGACTGAAAAATCTCCCCACGTTTATTAAGGTAACATATAGCAACACCTAGTTTAATATGATAGAGCTCCTCTTATCATGTATCACTCTTCCCTTCCCCCATATTTTTTTGCCATACAATAGGCTTGAGTGAATAACTGCCAACATCACTGGGTGCAGGTGGGACATCTCTGACAGATGGATCTTAGATGTCCCATTCTCCTGGGCACCTATGGAGAAATGCCCTTGGTTTGGAAGGCAGCTCAATATATCCATAGTGCTGCAGTTTCAGAAGAAGTTTCCATGTACCCACTGACTATTCTGCCCTCTTTCCTGGTCTAATACTACATGATGTTGGTTGATGTACAGCAGAGCCTATTACAAAACATTCACCAACACACATCATGTGTTCCTCCATCCCAACAGACAATTTAAACACAGCTCTTCAAAGAATACTCTGAAAATAATGATTATATCTCTATTTATTAACATACTTAATTTCTTTTTGGTCCTGTGTCATCTCATCTTATATTCAATGCAGTTGCTTCAATACAATGAGGACCTAAAGACACCGAGATAATTGGTAAGATCACAAGCTTTACAGTGAGGCAGAAATGGCTCCCATCTGAGCCATAGCACTTAAGATCCATGTGACTTTGAACAAATTACTTAAACCTTCTGAAGTCTAATATCATCATCCATAAAATAGGAATATAGTGCAATCCTACTTGTGTTAAGAAGATTATATATGAGTGGTTTTAAAAATTATCTTCTCAGCAGAATACTTTCTAAATATGAAATTATTCAGAAGCCCAACATGAAAAACAGACTTAGAAAACAGTATTTTAGCAAACATTTGATGTTGTTGAATCATTTATTAATATCTTTAAGAAAGACAACATAGGGTAAATTTCTTGGGAGGTTGTGGAAGTTTCTAGATGAGCCAGACTCTATAGTTTATTCATTCAAGACACTTCTGCTTGTGTTTGACACTGTAGTGTGTGCTGGGGGTACAGTGGTGACTAGGACAGAAAAAATTCACCACCCCCCCCCAGGGATTTTACACTCTAGTAGGGCAAATGACAATTGACAAATAAATGTATTTATGATACCTATCTGGGAGTAGCAGGTTCTTTGATGAAAACAAAAATAAAGTGATGTGCTAGAGAATGAAGAGATTCATTTCTGAAAGGAAGGTAGGGTAAGGCTTTAGGAGATAACATTTTACCAGAAGCATCCTTAACATGAGGGAATTATGTTTATATGTGGCAAATGAACACTGTCAATATTTGGAGAAAGAATGTCCAAAGTAAAAGGACAACAACTCACATGTGCTGAGGCAGAATCATTGTTGACCTATTGAGGAAAAGCAAGGACACTGATGTGGCAGGAGAGAAGGAAGCCAGTGAGAAGCGATAGTAAATGCAATCAGAGTTAAAGGTCATACCACGTAGGGTCTTTATGAGCTACAAGTAAGGGATTAGGATTTTATGCTGAATGAGATGAAACTCCATTGAGGAAAGTGAGAAGTGGTATCATCAGACTCATGCGTTTAGAGGATGAATGGCCTGAGAAGAGTCTGCAGAACACAGGATAGAAGCAGGAGTATAGGAGACAGGAATTGATTTGGACCAGTGTAGTTGCAATGGAGAACTGTGGAGTGACATGATTTGAGACATATTTTGAAGGAAGAACCAACAGATTTGCAGATGAACTGGATATGAGCTCCAGAATTTGGAACCTGTAGGAAAGAGAACTGAGCAATGGTGGGGAAATAGTCACAGCTCTTTTTCTCCAGGGTACAGTACAGTGATGTTTCCAGAATTTTTGTGTTTTAGAGTTAGTGGTCTTGTTGGATGTGATGACAAAGGGATTTTTCTTAAATGTTTTTGAATACATATTTTATAATTAATAAAAATAACGCAGGTTTCCAAGAAGCATATAAGACAACTGAAATGTTATGAGGCATGGTCCTCTCAGAGCATCCTAGATTGTCTCTCCTCACTTTGTATTACCCCCAACATCACCACCAGAGTTATTTGCCCCAAGAATAGAAATCCTATATGAAACCTCTTGTGGGAAAACCACTGACAGATTAATGAGTACAACCACCATGGGAAACATTTCGGTAAATACCTCCTAAAATGAATTTTTCACATATCCTGTGGTCCAGCATTATATATTCTAGAAAAATGCTTACTAATTCAGAAGACAGGTACACAAATGTTTTTAGAACCTCTGATCAGAATAGGAAAAACCTGAAGTCACATAAATACCTGTTAGTGTGAGAGTGGATGAAAAACTATGGCATGTCAAACAATATAATATTTTCTCGCAGTCAAAACCAATAAACTACAGCAGCATGCAGTGATATAGATGTTGGTAGTGCAGTGTTAAGGGAGAAAAGTAAATCCCAAAATAACCTGTAAGTATGATACCTTTTTTCTAAAGTTAAAAACCGATAAGTAAGCTTCTGAATACTGAAGTGAAAATATAATTTAAAATAAAATCAAATTTAAAAACAAGAGAATAATGAACACAAGATTTAAGATGTGAACCCTGTGAGTGTGGAGAGGCAGGGGATGATATGTTGGTAGAAGGGATGTGATTCAGTGCAAGTGACTGTAAAGGTCCTAGCAGTGTTTTGGGATGGTAGGTCCATGGATAATTATTTCATATTTTAAATATCTAACTATATATCTTAAAAACTTAAAGGGAGGGGTTTACTCATGGACCAAAGGATAGAATATGTCATGGATCAAAGATTATGATTTATCCAAGCCAGTTCAAGTTCCTTTATAGGAAACAAATGACACCTTCTCCACAGCACCAGAATCCAAACATTTATTTTTACAGTCCTATTTATGAAATATTGTTACCATGCCCACTCAAAATTCATACACATGATGCTTTAAAACTTATATACGTATTCTTAAACATACTGATTTATAAATTTTAAATAATTTATATATTAGAATTATCTATGTGCTATAGAATTATCTCACTTTAGTACTTTATTACATATAACTCAAAATAGATATTTTAAAATAATTAAAAGAAGTACATTCTTAATATTAAAATGTGCTAATAAAAGAGCATAAATTACATAAATACATATGTAATGTAGGGAAAAACGATATAATTAAAATGGTTTATTATTTTTGAAAAATTTCATCTAATCTGTTAAAATTCCTTCAAATCGAATGTATAGCTCTAAGCCCAATATATTGTGATACTTGATCTTAATGGCTGTAATATCTGAAAATCTACCTCATGATGATAATGAAGAATCAAATGCGAAAATTTTTTCACTGGTTCATCTTATAAACCACGTTTTGCAATCTTGTCCACCAACTCTGCAAAGGCTTGTTATTGCTGTTGAAATTCAATATGCAAATATCTCTCATTATACTGAGTTGTTCTTGAAAAAAAAAGCTTCCATCTCTTATTTTGACACAGGTTGAAAATTCTCTCAAGTTCTTTGAGCGAGCAAGTTTGAAAAAATTCATAATTCGTGTGTGTGTGCACGCGCTTAGGTTTCAGAGACAGAAATCACATGACAAGGAAAATATTTCCAATTATTTTAATCTTTTCCATGTTGAAAAAGTTAGTTTTGCTTATAATTTTATAACATCTTTATCTTCAAAGGGTATATTTTGTCTTCTCTTTAAAAAATGCAGTCAGATAGATATTAAAAATACCTATCACATAAAAGTGTAGCAAAGTTGGTATACTTCTTTTTTTAAAATACATAGCTTTTTAAGCTCAGCAACTCTATAGAACTTTGTCCCAAGACACCTAGTAAACTCATGTGTGGAATAAAGGATTTTTTAAGTCAAGTGCTGTGCTTTGCAGATGAAGGGCCTACAGGCCCACCTTCAAGATGTCTCCATTGAGTTTGTAGCACTTGTTTATCTGGTCCCAGCCTCCTTTCTTAGCCGTACTTGGAGCCTTTCCTGTCATGTAGATGTACCGTGTATCTAAGTTTTCCCCACCTTCCACTTATTTTTCTGAACATGGTAAACTCTTGATAGCTCCCTTTCTCTAGAAAACTCTCACTGATTCACCAACATTCCGAATACATGACACCACTTCTTTAAAGTCTTTCTTCGAGTTCCTATGCAGACTCAATCTTTCCTGGTGGTCTGTGTATTCACAGTTACTGACTAATCTCTAAGAGAGTACATATCACAATATATTATAGTTATCAGTCCATATGGCTGCTTCCCCTGCCAGACAGTGATCAACCTAGAGGAACTAAAACTTTCTAAAACATGAACCAATTTTATTTAACTCCATACTTCCTCTACAGCATCTGCCACGTACAAAGAATTCAATAAATCCTTGTTAAATGGCAAATGAATAAATGAATGAATACACAAGTGATTAAATAAATCAGTGAATGGTTAAGTGGAATGAAATGAAGGAACATTGAATTCCAGGGAAAATCCTGATACAGTAATATAATTTTAGCAAGTTTGTTCACTGGATATACTTGGATTGTGAAAATGGTACCAATATATGCTTTACAGTCATCCCTAGCTTATTTCAATAAACAAGCAAAATAGTCTGTCTTATTTCAACTTCTTATCAACACACATTGAGTAGAATCATCCTGTGATTGACCCTGAGAATTGAAGAACTAAATGATAATGGGAAAATTAGTGCTAGGTTTTAGTAAGGCTATAATATACATATAACAAGGATACTGGTATCCAGGAACTATTATTTTTGTAGGAAACATCCAGGAAACACCCAGTTAGCAACAGTCAAGTCAGAACATGCCTGACACATGTCCCAAGAAAACTAAAAAAGGAAATAGGAATAACTGCATTCTGATTTTTTTTTAAAGATTGTACTTATTTATTTGACAGAGAGAGACCATGTGCACCAGCAGGGGAAGGGGCAGAGGGAGAGGGAGAAGCAGGGACTCTATCTCAGGACCCTGGAGCCAGGGAGCCAGATGTGGGGCTCTATCCCAGGACCCTGGAATCATGACCTGAGCCTAAGACAGCCACTTATCCAACTGAGCCATCCAGGTGTCCCTGCCTTCTGATTTTTTTTATGACAGAATTCTTAAAAGGCCTTTATAAATGTAAAAACACCATTAATTGCAAAATAAATAAATAAAAATAAAAAAAAAAAACAAAAAACTGTTCAGAGTGTTACAGGGGAAAAATTTCAACAGGCCAGTGGAAAGAAAGATCACTTTTCAAACATTCTAGAGAGTAAGTGGATAGCAGTTGAGCTGGGCCTGAAAATAACATTCCGTACCCTGTAGCCACACATGTAAAGCATTCGAATTGTGAAGCTGCCTCCATGATAAAACATGATGAATGACAAGGGAGCTTTCATTTGCCATAATGGCCAACATCAGAGTTTGGGAAGACCTTACCTCATGCCACCATTTAAGATCCCTCTGAAAATTAAAAGTCCTGAAGGCCCACACTGTTGCTTTGTTGAGAAGCATTTAACGTATTGACTCATCTTCAAAAATGATGGGTGATGTTGTGTGCCCAGCCATGACATCTTTTTCTAATTTGATGTATTAAGTAATGATACATCCAGCCTCATTAAGTAATCACCTTAATTATGACAATGGATGACTATGATCATTAAACCAATGACATCTGTCACCATCAGCCACATGAGTAATGAATGAGTTACAAGATCAAATTTATATCACCTTCATAATGTCTGGTGATTGAGGATGAGTAGTGACATAGTGGGGTTAAGAATATATCTCAGAAGCCTTAAAGATAAAACATAAGATAGTGTTTGTTCTAATTCTCCGTAACATTAATGGAGCGAGGTAATTCAGCTCCCAAGGTGCATTCGGTGAGGAAAATATTCATCAACCATCCAAATCAACAGAGTCAACCATTCTTTTGTTTTATCCACTAGCAATTTAGACCAAGTGAAAAATCAGAATGTGACATTGGCTGTCTGAATATTAAAATTCGTTCTGTGTAACCTGCCATTCCTCATTGTCTTTCTAGATGTCTCCATTCAACTGCTATCTGTAAAAGCAAGTGATATGTAGCATCCACCTCTTTCTCTCAGGGCCTGACCTTCTAGACGGCCTTACCATTGTCCAATATCAAAACCAAATTCCCCTGTCCTGTGTCTCCTGACAGGGCCTGTCTTCTTTTTAAGGTTGTCAAGAACTAATTTGTGGTAATAGTGCAATATATTTCTCATATTTTGGCAAAACTGAGAACAGCAAACATACTGTCATAAATCCAATTATCTTTGAATTCTGAGCTGATCTAGCAAAATAGTATTCAACAGAAATAAATATAAAGTTCTAAGATCAGATAACAAACACCAAAAGAAATGATACATGTCCCACTTTCTGTTTTGACTTCTGGGCAGCTTGGAATAACCGGTATGGTCAGTTCCCCTGATATCATTATTAAATCATTTCCCTGGTTGTTCTGTATTATTATAATTCTTATATTTTAACTTCAAATACAATTTTAATTTTTCTTTATTTTGTAATTCCACATGTTGTGTTATAATTGTCCTCAATGTTTTGCAAGTGGGTCGAATGCAATTGAATATTAGTAATAAAATACAGAACTGGAATCATACCTATGTAAAAATCACAGAGCTAGGTGTTGTTAGTAATTTAATGTGAATCCAAGTATGTCTAACTCTTAAAAATTAGTTTAAATGACAGTCAGATGTATAAATCAGAAGTAGTGCTTTCACCATACTCTGTACTAATCAGACCATATTTGGACCGAGTTTGAATCTGAAAACCATATAATAAGAAATCTGTTAACCATTGGTGATAAATTCCTTCCACCAGAGTAGTGTTATAAGGGAAAGAGCTACCTTGAAAGGCCTTGAAATCATCTTGGCAACTCCCCCACATAAGCCCCCAGAGGGAGTCCTCCATAAAAAGTAAGTGAGGTTCGGAGTGCACTGAGGAAAATCCACTGGTGTATCAGCATACAATACAGATTCAGCCCGCATGTATCTGTCTAATAAGCTCCTTCATGTATCAGCTTTCTTGCTGCTTTTGAACTTGTCAGATGTGATGGGGTTAATAATGTTCATAAAAGATTCCAAAAATTTTAAACACAAACACAAGCAGAGCATGCATGCACATAAATACCCAGACTGAAATGACTATCCCTGAGCTAGGGTGTTCTCTATAAGTGGGAAAGAATTGATCAGCTTTACTCTGGAGGAAGCCATGGTAAAAGCCTCTGGACATTGAAAGCATGTGAGTAGGAGGTTTGCTTGGTTTGGGTTTTGATTTTGTTTTGAATCAAGAAGAGGCTTGAAGTCGGTAAATAGATGGACCAAATATCTCTGACTTTGCCTAAATTTAACTTCAGAGGGTGATAGATTATCATGGCTTTTCACAAAACAGTAACTCCCATTTTTTTGTATTATCCTTAAAATATAATTTAAATTCTTCTATCTGGTAATCAAAATCCTTTAAGATCTGGCCTCAATGAAATTGCTCTATTGCCCATTCTCACCTAACAAAAAACTGGGATAAGAGGAGGCATCTCTCACCTCAGTTGTAGAAAGGTTAACGATATAACATAGAGGGAGGACATAGTTACTGAGAAGCAGCTATCACCGTCATCATCTTCTTCATTATTTACATGCTCAGGTGTTCCGTCATTTCACTGTTTTTATTGATCTCCTTCCTTAGAGCACACACAATTCTAGGCACAGGAGAGAGAGAGAGAGAGTATTCTATTCATTCTGAATGAACGAATCATAATATTAACATATTTATTATAGATAATTTTAATGTTTTGTTACTCTTCACGTTTAAGAGAGGAGTGAGTCACAAGAAAACCATTTATATTAGTGCTTCAAAAACAAAACAAACGAATAAAAAACCTCTACTTTGTTCAGTGTTCTGAGGCCAATGTCAGTGTAACCTCCCACACCTTCCCTCTCTCTCTCTCTGATCTTGAGCAGTCCCAGTCCTTGAGAGAGAGAATCACGGAGTGACTAGGATCTTATAGTCTGGGGCCTGATGACCTACATTTACGTCCCGGTCCTGTCACTGACCAACGCTGTGACCTGCGGCAAGTTACATGTTTTCTCTGTGCCTCAGTTTCCTATACTGTAAAATTTGGATTATAATAAGTGTCTACCTTATAGGGTTGTTGTGAGGATTAATAGGGTAAAATCCTTAGAACGGGTCTTGACACCTAGTGTCTTTGAAATGGGCTGCTGCTGCTGCTGCTGGTAAAGTGAGAATTTACCTTCAAAATGGTTACCTGCTAGATGTCCATCATAAATACAAATCTAATTACATTTGCTAGCCTGAGGTTTCTGAGACAAAATGATAGCCTTAGACATGTATGGCAAGATTAAAATAAGAATCACAAAAACAAATATATCTCAGGTGAGCCGTTAAGTTAAAAATAAAGTACTAAAAACTCTTCTGCCTTTTCCCAGTCCCAAAAAGTCAACTAATGAAAGCATATTAGATATCTATTGCTGTGTAAGAAATTAACCCCAAAATGTAGCATCTTAGAAAAATTAATGTTTATTATCTCACAGTTTCTGTGGGTCAGGAATTTGGGTTTGGCTTAATTGTGTCCTCCAGCTCGGAGTGTCTCACATTGTTGCAATCAAGTTGTTAGCCAGGGACACAGCCATCCCAACATTCAACTGAAGCAGGATTTGCTTCAAAGCTCATTTAGTGGTTGTTTGCAGAATTTAGTTCTCTCAAGGCTGTGACCCTTAGCTCTTCACTGGTTGTTGGCTGGAGACCAGGGACATCTCTATGAGACCCCTCAAAACACGGGGCCACTTCCATCAGAGCAAGCAGAGAGCAAGTGAGGATGAGCAATAGAAGCCTGAATCTGTCCATAGCCTAATCTTAGAATTGACATTCCTCCACTTTTGTCAAAGTCTGTTCATTAGAAGTGAGTCACTAGGTTCAGCCCACACTCAAGGGGAGGGGATTATACTGTGGAATAGAACAGTGGAGGGGGATCAATGGGGACCATACTAGGAACTGCCTACCACAACTATATATAAAAGATAATTGGCTCATGTGTTGCCTCCTATGGAAGGCTTGATATTCTATGCATGCTAATATAACCTGGTCTAGTTGGTCATAAGGTGGCCAGGCAGCAATCCTTCAGTTGCTCTAGTAAGGAAGGATGGTGAATATAAAATGTCCGTTGTATATTTTTGCGTTTTTTTGTATTTTGAGGAGGGTAGAGAAAAGGGATATTTCCAGATTGGACTCAACTCAGAAATGCTTTCTTTTCCCACCAAAAGCCAGAGGATAACATAATATTCTTCCTGCTGCTATGTCATAGATCAAACAAAACCGAGGGAGGGAAGGAGGGAGAGAAAATCAGAACTGATGGGGCATAGAACAGAGGAAACAGCTTGGGAGAAGACCCCTCCAGGGTAATACACGGTTATAGCCAGAAAGCTTCAGAACCTGACAAAAGAATATCCAGGCATCACTCAGACCTATAAATCAGATACGGTCTTTAATAGCAATCAATAAGAACAATAAGTAAAACACATGGAGCATTTAATTTGTAACAGAGATTGTTCCCATTTTTTTATTTGTAATTCCTTTTCATCTTTACAACTGTCGGGGTAGGTCCTATTATCGTTCTCTTTTTGCAGATGAGGAGGCTGAGGCATAAATAGGTAAAGCAACTTGCCCAAGATCCTACAGCTTGTTAATGGCAAAGGGACATCCGAGACATCAGGCTCCAGATCAGGTATGCCAAACCACTGGTGATGATACTGTACCTAAAATATGTTCTACCAGTCACCATTCCTTCCCATGTGCCTGCAACAAGAACAGCATAGAGCAGAGGTAAAATTAATGGCCTTGAACAAGAAAGAACATTCAAACTAGCCAAAGCAGAGAGGCATTTTCTTTAGCTGTACTTGGTTATAGTTTCACCAATTGCCCATGAAGATGAACACTGTTCAGGTGAGTAGTTTGTCGGTATTATGTAGTTATAATCAATTTAAATATATAGTTTATCATTCTTATTCTGTGGGATGAGTTCAGTTACTCTCAAGTAATTTCTGCATTGACAACATAAAGTTCTTATTAATGAAATTTTATCTGGTATTGTAACAAATGAGCAGACAAATCTTTTTTTTTCTTTATTTTTTTATTTTAATTTTTTTGTTATATTATGTTAGTCACCATACAGTACAAATCTTGACCATAAAATATTATGTTGTTGTCTGTAGTGAGCAAAAGTCATAATCTGTAATTCATACATAGCAATATCTTAAAAAGGTTTATTCTTGCCTTAATGTGTAAACATATTTCTCATTCTCTCTCCCTCATTACCTCCTTCTCTCTCTTGTGCTTGCTCTCTCTCTCTCTCTCTCTCTCTCTCTCACACACACACACACACACACACACACTGCTTGTCATCTGGCAGGGGAGTGACAAAGGGGATAAGGTAATTTGCAAAGTCAAATTACCCCAAAAAGTGCACTGAATTTCAACTATGTTCTTCCAAAAATTATTGAGCATTCAGTATATTCCAGGGAGTGTTCTCTTGATATCCTAGCTCAAACACAGCCTTATTTTCACCAGTGAAAGCACTATAGTTCTGATGCTGTCGAAGTTGATCAGGTTTGAAAAGAGATGATGGCCATGACATACGTTCATGTCCATACAAGGTATAAGACACGCCAAGTGGTTTTGAGAAAGAAAATAACTGAAAAGCAGATTGCTAAGCATATAGAAGTGGGTGAGGGCAGGGGAGAATAGAAGGACTAAGTCACCTCACCCAGCTGCTTCCCTTCCTGCTTCCTCTGTTTCCCTTCCTTCCTCCTACAAAAGATTACTTGTTCCTTGGGGAGTTTCAATTAAACAGGAACATGAATACATTAACCTTTTCTGTTTACAACGCATCCATCAGAACAGCCTTGGCATGCCTTTGAATTACAGGGCTAGGCTCTAAGGGAAGCTACCATGATATCCAGCAAATGCTGGGCAAAAATTTGTCCAGATAAGGCTTGAAGAGCCTATACTATGGTGCATAAATGGAATGTCTTATTTTAAAAAGGATCTTTCATAAGTTCAGTTTTTAGTTGGAAGAAAAATGCCAGAACCATATGTTTATTTGATGAACTTTTCACTAAAATAAGATTATACTAAACAGCCTGTATCCATATTTCAGCTACAATACACACGGGTGAAGCTTTCCTTATTTACACAGTGGCTTCAAATGTATTATTTCGTTAACTCGTCACAACAACCTGAGAAGTAAGGAGGAGAAATGAAGGGAAAAGAAAGGAAGTAGCGTTAGTTGAGATATACATCAGGCATCATAGTAGGGGCAAGGTTTTTTGTTTGTTTGTTTTGTTTTGTTTTAAGTAGGTTCCATGCCCAGTGTGGAGCCCAGCATGGGGCTTGAACTCAGGACCCTGAGATCAAGACCTGAGCTGAGATCGAGTCAGACATTTAATCAGGTCCCCTGGGGCAAGTATTTTTAATATGCCCATTTTTATAGATGAGAAAGTCAGGATCTAGTATAGCTAAATGGCCAGCTACAGAATCTCTTAAGGTGGGCATTTGGGGGCATTATGGGCAGGATAAGCCTTTGATACATGGGACTGCCCTGGACATTGCTATATATGGTGGGTTTCTGGCCCCACATGAAAAGCAGCAACATACTCCCCTATCAACCTGACAACCAGAAGTCTCCACATATTTTCACATGTCACCCATTACAGTAGGTATGGGAGGAAAGGCATTTACACTGCCTCTGTCTAAGAATTGGGACTACAGCCTGCATTTGCTGACGCGGAGCTTTCTTTGTCCATATCTTGCGTTAGCAGAGAGAGAGTTGCTGATTTTGTCGCATTGGAAGAATTGAGGCCTAGTCCCGAGTCAGAACTTGCAGTGTGTGTGTATTTATGAGCAACACCATTTCAGGGCTGGCAGTGTGGGAAATGAGTAGAGTAGGAAGAGAAAGAAAGTTCTGCACAGGGTCATTGCCTGGGTAAGGAGTTTGAGAGTGTGGTTCTGGGCAGCAGGGCAGGGTTCAGTTATGGTGTCTGTTTGCATCCAAGATAACAAGACAAGTAGAATGCAAGAGGTTTATTAGGCAAATGCATATGAAGTTAGAGCAGAAAACAAAGCAGGCAGGGAAAGTCTTCGGACCTGGTTACAAGCCTCAACTCCTGTGAAGAGAATGAAGAGGATTGGGGAAGAAGAGCCTTGATGACAGAGCAGTTCTGAGAAAGTCTCAGCCAGGCAGGCAGTGGGCCCAGAGCAGAGTTGCCTGTCAGAGGGGTCTCCCGTCAGGCAGAAAGGACTGCACTCTGCCATTGCTGGAAGCAGCCTAGGTATGAATGCTGAAGCAGATCCAGAGGTTCAGCCCCAGGGGCTGTCCGCAAACCACACTGCTCACATCAGATTCTCTATTAAAAGGAATCAGAGCAGGCACCTTGTGGCTGCCTCCATCATGCTTCAGAAGGAAGGTCCTCAGAGGAGGGAAGAATGTAGAAAGGGAATGTTTGGGCATTACCGTGAAGACATTAATTTGTGCTTATATAAATAAATAGAAAATGAGGGTCATAAGAGAAGTTCTTAAGGGCTGCCTTTGGGGAATCAGAACTAAATGCCCAAACCAACCCTCCCTGTCAATCTATGCATGCAGGACCGGCATTACTTGAAGGTGGAAGTGAAGCCAGACACCAGGGAGGATCTGGGAAGCCCAAGAAAGGCGGGAAGCAGGGAAGGGGGACGCTGTCCCAAACCAGCTCCTCAGCTCATATCTTTACTTCTATCATTTGGTATTCTGCCTTTTATTTACTGGGTTATGTGAGGCCTGCAGCCCGATTCCATTCAGGAACATCTTTCATTTTAAATTTATTCATCAATGTGCTTGTAACCAAAAGTATTTTCCCAAAGTATTTGAGGTAATGTATGACTGGCAGTGGTATCGCCACATACTAAGAACCCAGAGCACTCTGGGGAAACTGTCTGTAAGCAGCAAATTACTACTCTCCAAGCAGTAAGGAGGATTGTGGATAGTAACAGTATCTGCAGCTGAAGAGAGTTCTACATGGAATAATTATTTAAAAAAAAAAAAAAAGGCAGCTAGAGGGGCGCCTGGGTGGCTCAGTCGTTGAGCGTCTGCCTTTGGCTCAGGGCGTGATCCCGGCGTTCTGGGATCCAGCCCCACATCAGCCTCCTCGGTTGGGAGCCTGCTTCTTCCTCTCCCACTCCCCTTGCTTGTGTTCCCTCTCTCACCGGCTGTTTCTCTGTCTGTCAAATAAATGAATAAAATCTTTAAAAAAAAATGGCAGCTAGAAGACATGGACACAAACACAGCTCATCACATTTTTGTTGAGAATCCACTACCACATACGGACTATACATAGAAATGTGGCTTAGGGGCGCCTGGGTGGTACAGTCCTTGGGCGTCTGCCTTCGGCTCAGGGCGTGATCCTGGCGTTCTGTGATTGAGCCCCACATCAGGCTCCTCTGCTGGGAGCCTTCTTCCTCTCCCACTCCCCCTGCTTGTGCTCCCTCTCTCGCTGGCTGTCTCTCTCTCTGTCAAATAAATAAATAAAATCTTAAAAAAAAAAAAAAAACCCAAAAAGAAATGTGACTTAAACCAGCGGTTCTCGAAGTGTGGTGCTCTGACCAGTAGCACCAGCATCATCATGTTAGAAATGCAAAGTCTTGGGCTCTATTCCAGAAATCTTGAATCAGAGATTCTGGGATGGGGGTGGCAACCTGTGTTTGAATTAACCCTCCAGGGAATTCTGATATACACCCAAGCTTGAGAACAACTGGCCTAAATCAGATTATCACAATAACTTTCACAATTTGACCTCTCTGCCTGTGTTATTGCTACTAGGCCTTGAGTTACCTTTTCCCTTTTCCCTTCTGGTTGCACATACCCCACACCCTCATTTACTGCATTTCTCCCCCATCTACACATACTAGACACACACACTCAGGGAACACACTCTGGATTTTTAATTTTCCATATATATATATAATATGCATCCATATGTCCTCAGAAAAAGTTTACAGGCTCACATCAATTATTCTCACAGTCTAGACCTCAACAGTCTTTCAAGAAAAGCCCATTTCCCCAAATGTAAGGAGTTATTATCTGACCTTTCCTCCATAAGTAGACCTAGATCACACCTATGGCTAGAAAGTATCTTCATATTTTGATAGGTACTAGAATAAGTATAAGGACTGTTTTGGGTTGGGAAGGGGGGAGAATATAGTGTTAGATCCATTTTTCTTGATACCTGTGTTTTCCTAAGAAGTGAGTATGAATGTAAAATGATCCTCAAAAGGGTGCAGCTGGGGAATGGGATTGAAACACTAGAGCCATCCTTTGAGGATACTTTTGTTACAAACAGGAGGTAGAGTGGGTCCTAGCAATTCCAGGTAAATTCAGAGTTCTTTATGTGGTGAGCTGGATAAGATCATATTTCATGCATTTTCCTTTTTATTCACCTTTTGTTCTCTGTTAGTATTCTTCCTTCAGCCCTTAGTGAAATCTTAGCCTCCTCTGGCTGGTAAGAGAAAAAAAGAAATGTGCTTAGTGTAAATATTTGGATAGCTTTCAAGAAGAAGAAGAACACATCTGGGGGCCAGTGTGGTTGTAGCAACAATAAACACTGTGAGACACCCCAAGTAGATGGTAAACCTTGTAGAGAATTGTAAATTACACTTAGTCCACTGGCCTGTGGATTCTCCTTCATGCTTCCTGAATCTAGCAGATTCTAAAAGCAATGGAAATTCGGATTCAAAATATAACTTTAAGTCATTTACATGGTTTGCATGATGCCCATAGCATGTGTTTCAAATTCCTTCTGAAAAGCAACTTTCAATACTGCAAAAATACAGTCATGAATTGTTGACTGAAATTAGCTCCTTAACTTAGCTACAGGAGCATAATTACTCGCATCAAGGAAAAGCAGACCAGACACACAAAGAACTTGTTGGGGAAAAAAAAAAAATGCACCACTGAGCCCTGGTGGACTGAACACTGCTAAATGGTTTTGTCGGATCCAATTTTGATGATTATTTAGCAATCTCCTACCCGCAGCATTGAAGTTCCCAGGGCATATCCTAAATTGAAGGATATTTGTAATAAAAAGATATAAGCCTCCAACTCTCATTTTTACCAAACATTAATAAAAATCGAATTAGAAGCAAGTGCCTTGAAAGGCTACTGGCAAAAGGTTTGAGTATTGTAACAATGTGAATCTGATAAGAAAAGGAAATGCTCTTCTTTTTTCTTCCTTTTTCATTATAGTAATAATATAAAAACTTCTTTTTTAAAAAAAGTTGTGAAAAAGGCAAAAAAATTCTCACATTCTAATATACCTAGAAAGAATGGATTCTATTTTTTTTTCATTTTGCAGAGAATACACAGATATGAAAGGCAGCCACCATGATTAAAAGCTGCGCGACTACCTCAAACCACAATATTCTGACTCCAAATGCCCTTTTCGTTATTCTTAATGAAATGCAACTTCATTTTCCCACACTCTTGAAATTGTGTTAGCTGAGAGTTCAAACATGTAAATGAAGCCAAACACTCAAAAGAATTCCTCCATTCTCTGTTTCCAAAAGCCATGTGAGGACACCAGCTTGTGCCAAGTGAATACATGGGAGGCAGAGAAGGAGCATGGTGGATTATTAACTTTTTACCTCATCTCTTTTGGACTTAGGCTACTTCTGTGGCTGATGTTGTCTTCATATGCTCTCATGAGTACAGTTGAAACTGGTTCTAGGTCCTATCAAACCAGATATTTCAGAAAGACTTAGCATTTCAGATTGACACCCTTCCGGGACCAATGCCAAGGTCCTCAGAGGTCCCTTTGTGCTCTATTGTTTTATCTAAATACACACACCACGTTGTCCCCAGAGATGCAACAGAAAGATCATTGGATTGGGCATTGGAAGACCTGAGTCACAAGTCCAGTCCAAATGTTTCCTCCTAACTGAAAGGACATAAAACAAACAGGCAAATGCTACTATTACTCTTACACGGATAAGCAACACCTAACAACTTGATCACCCTCTTTATCTCTCTCTCCTTGTTTCCTTGCCTCATTTCTCAATATGAAGGGAGTTTGGGATGATGGGCAGGTAGGGTTAAGGATGCAGGGCAGAGGGTTTGGAAGAAAGTTTGGCATCAGACATGATAAGAAGTGACTTGTACCCCTTACAAGCCTAGAAGGCTGCATATACATGACTCCTGCTTCTTCTGTCATCCCCTCCCTCCCCTCCCCCAGGCATACTGTTGATAGAGCAACCTTGTTTCTGTTCCTTGCTATTGACAAGATGGTTCCAAACACAGTGTTTTTGTTCTTGCCAGAATACTTTGCCTGGAATGTTCTTTTTCCAAATTTTCATGTAGCTGGCTTGTCCCCATTGTTCAGGTCTGCACTTTGATCTCCCCTTTTAAGAGGATCCTATCTTATCCACTCTTCTAAAGTAATACTTTTCCACACATATTCTCTCTAGCCTATTAGCCTCTCTTACATTCCCTATAATACTTATAGGGCTCTCCCTAATTACATTAGAAAGGAAGCATCATTTGAACAGAGATGTTATCTAATTTGTTTACTGCCTTATCCCCAGGGCCTAGAATATTTTGTGTTGTCTCTCTCACCATTGGATTCTCCATTTTGCCTTGTTTTCAGTTGCTCAAACTATCTAGATCAAAAAATGAATTGTTGGAAGCATTAGACATGATCCATGTCCCTGGTTTGCTTATAATTAAGTTGAGGAGACTTGTATTAAATATACAGAAAACTTTTAGTAGTAAAAGTCGTAGATAAGATTTCAAGAAAAACAGAATCAGAGAACCATCACAATGCCTAATAAGGGAGCAGAGTAACAATTGGGTCTTTTTTTTTCCCCCTAGGACCAAAAGACCACTAAGGAATTCTGTTCCCTTGATTTATTTTTAATAGAACAATGGGAAATATATTCTTAAAGTTATTTTTCTGAGGATGGATTTCTTCACATGTCTTTAAACGTTTCCTTTTGCTCCCGTGATAGCCCTCAGCTTATTACCTCTATTAAAGTGAAAACACTAATGAGGGTTGACATTCTCAAAGCCATTTTATAGATATTTGGAATTCCAGGATTCAGATTTGTCTGCTGCCTTCCCCTTACCACATGAAGCATTTATTATTTGAGTCTATTCTTCACTGGCCTGAGAAATCAACATTTGGCACCTTATGTGAAGTAGCCCAGGGCTCACTCAGAAAATTGCCTCTTTTTTTTTTTTTTTTAAAGAAAAAGAAATAATCTCAAGGTTAATTCATTTTTTCTGAGGTTTCCAACCATGCATTGGGCACTTCATGGGTGTAATGGACATATATACCCACAGTTTCCATCTGAGAGAAACACTCAACATTTCTACCACTGCAGAAGTGCTAGGAGTTTTCTTATTCATCGACAGACATTCTTTCACACAAGGTGGTGGCCCCTTGCCCACAGCTGATTAGATGGGACCAATTTCACCACGGCCCCACAGTTCATAAAGTAGATGACCCCATCTAAACCGTCCAAGCCTCATATTTGTATATCCTAATGCAGAAATAATGATCCTTGCTTTTTTCACCAGGCTGCCATGTATTTGTGTCATATTCACATGGGACTGAGGGAGTCCAATATTTCAAAACTTTTGGTGGATCCAAAACAAGAAAAAATGACTGTTTTAAAATTTTACAGCAATTTTGTCTAGTTCTGCTAATAAGAGAAAGAATTCACTTGCAGGGAGAGTAATTATTCTCTTATTTGAGAATCAAGGTTATTTGGTTACCCAGAGGTAAGGTCTTTAGAGCCTGGACTGGAACAGAGAGTTTGAGAGAAAGCCCTGATTAATGCTGCATAAAATATAGAATGCTGCCGTTACTTGGGAGAGAGTAAGCCATCAATTACCTTTCTTCAGTGGTAAGAGCCTAGAGAGAGGACGTTTTGGCTTTTCTTTTTTCTCACTTTAGATTCAAAGGTGGAAGAAGATATAAAAGCAGAGACTAAAGAGAATTAGGTAGATAATATGCTAGACGGGCCTTAGCAGAAAAACTAGTCCTTAGGAAGTCCCTGCGAGGATAGATTTTTGTTTAATGAACTCTAGGAGCAATTCTGCCCAGTACTGAGTCTTGAGTTAATTTTTTTCATTCTTTCCCCGTTAGTAAATCCATCTGTTGCTGCCAAGACTTCAGTAAAATCTAAAACCTAATAAAGTGTGTGTCAGTAGTGCTACCTTAGCGGCAAATGTTTATGGAGAGACTTCAGCCACATGGAGAAGCCTTGAGTCAATAGGAGCCTCGAAAATGATAAGGTGCCAGCATAGGCAAGGGCATACTCTCTGGGAGTGGGAGGCTTACACCAAGAGAGGAAACTAAATGTCCCAAATTCACAGCATGGAGTTAAGGCAAAGGGTAATCCCAGGAGGTGGCACAACTTGGAGAAGCTCAGTTTACTTATGTAAAAGTTCTTCAAAGTCTTCATTATGTATTTTAAAGATTGTCAGTCCTTCAAAGGTAGATTTAAAGGCTCCTAGCAACGTATCCACATGGTCATACATTTTGGTAAAATGTGTATGATATTTTAACTATATTTGGCTAAGGCACTTGTCCTTCCACTTTGACTTCTCCCCCATTCTACTCTTTTATAGAGTAAAATGGGAGTGGAATGGCATCTTTAAGATATTGCTAAGGGAAAATTGAATTGGGCATATTACTGCAATATGGAAAAACATTATCAAACATTGTAACAAAACAATGAAAAAATTAGAAATACTTTAAAGACACTGTAGCAGATGCTGTGGGACCCCACTCATGAAACCCCAGGCCTTAATATTGCAATGCCTAGAGCTGATGATGTCCACCTGCCATTATTTGCATTTTCCCCCCTGGGCCCTTTCATTGGTAGCCAAAGAATATCAACACCTAGCCCCTTGTTTAAGACTAATCCCAAAATGACTGCGGATGCTGACATATCAATCTCCGAGCTCCCACACACTTCATCACTCAGGTTGGATACATCTGAAGCACCTATTTTTACTAGCTCCCCACATTCCCAAACTGGTTTAAGCTCAGTAACCCACAAAGGTTACTTGCTTGATAGCATTACCTTTCATTCTCTTTCTCTGCTTCCCCACTGCATTTCCCCACTTCTTACTGATACTTCCAGAAGTCATTGCCCAAAACATTGTAAACACTTACACTGAGGGGCGCCTGGGTGGCACAGCGGTTAAGCGTCTGCCTTCGGCTCAGGGCGTAATCCCGGCGTTATGGGATCGAGCCCCACATCAGGCTCCTCCGCTATGAGCCTGCTTCTTCCTCTCCCACTCCTCCTGCTTGTGTTCCCTCTCTCGCTGGCTGTCTCTATCTCTGTCGAATAAGTAAATAAAATCTTTAAAAAAAAAAAAAAAACACTTACACTGAAATCCTTATTTCAGGTCTGCTTCTGGGAGAAACCAATCTGAGATGGGTATTTTTCTTTTGTCATCTTAAATCATTTTTTTAAACTGAGAAAAAAATCAGGTAAAAATAATGGAAGATGTATAAGACAGAAGTTGTAAATAGGATCAATAAAATCAATAGAAATTATTCTGACAAAAAATGAATTCTAACAAAAATATTCTTCAGAGCATATCAGAGCAGTATTTCTTTAAGAAGTGTTCTATTTTGAACAGAAATAATAATACGCTCTTGGATTTTTTTATACCTAATTAATGAGGAGTATTTAATCATAAGAACACATTAGAAAAATATGAATTTTCTATTGGTTTGACACAGAACACTGACAGAACATGAGACTAAAAATAAACCACCACAATGAGGACATGGGTGACACATGGGTTAATGAGTGTCATCAATTAAAAGAGTGTTTAAGATGAGCCATTGCACGAGAAAATTTGAAATACCCA
The DNA here is from genome assembly GCF_017311325.1 of Ursus maritimus. NCBI lineage: Eukaryota > Metazoa > Chordata > Mammalia > Carnivora > Ursidae > Ursus > Ursus maritimus. The sequence goes on from NW_024426774.1 coordinate 42,077,419, forward strand.
GAAATTTTACAGTTCCTTGTGGGGAGAGGCAATCTGCCAAGGACCCTGAGCATCCTTGTATGTTCATGCTGGGTACAACAAGAATGCAAGGCCCTGACAACTCTTCATCTGGGCCATTTCTCAGGATTGTGTTTACAGTGAGCAAACTTGAGGGATGAGGTAATGTCTCCGCTTGGACAAATAGCGAGCTTACTTCCACGTACTATATAAAAGTGGTGAATCCCTCAAGCTTTCCTGTAACACAGCCCACAGCATGTGCATGCATCCATGATAAGATCTTTGTATGACCCCCACAGAAGGTATAGTGAACCTGCCCAAACCTGTACAAACCCACATTAATCTGTAGCTAGTGCTTCTGCTGTGAGTAATAAAATCCTTTGTCCTTTGCCTCTGACCCACCATAAGGTCTTTGTTGCAACTATTAATCTATGCCACTGAAGAGCAGAAGCTGCTACATGCAATACACAAATGAATGGGTGTGTCTGTATTCCCGTTAAATTAGTTATGGACAGTGAAATTTTAATTTCATATAATTTTGATGTGCCATAAAATATTTTTCTTTAGATTTTTTCCCCCAGCCATTTAAAAAGGCAAAAACCATTCTTAGCTTCCAGACCATTATTAGTAGTTTCCTGATTTAGACCTGAAAAAGAACTAGATAAACTAGATTAAATATAGCCATTGAGTAGGCCAACCTGAAAAATTAAAATGATGCTGGCAGGAATGTGAATGCTATAAAGAGAACAAAAGGAAGGTGTTTTATTCTATAAATGCATGTTTTTAAGGCTGCATGCCTGAGGATGTCTGAGTATATCTGTCATTTCTCCTATTCTCAGGGATACCACAATGAAAATAAGTCAGGTTCACGTTGTCTCATCCTCTCCACCTTTGGGATTCACTGCTGGCCTGAGAGGTGGCAAGATGCACTCTCACAGTTTTGTGCTCAGTAGATGAGTATTGTATTTGTTGGGGTGGCATCTTGTCTCAACTGTCCCTAATTACTGTCAAAGTGGTTTAGGTTGTCTTGAGTAAGAAGTCAAAAGAGGCTTCTCTACATTCTATCAAAAGTCCTCATGATACACCAAGAAATAATACAATATAGAAGAAACGTTCCGCTCCTACTAATTGTTGTATGATTTTGTACAAGTTAACTACCCTTTCTGAACTCCATTTTCCAATATGAAAGATGGAAATAATAGTAATACCCGCTTTACTAGACTGATGTGGAGATTAATGATATGACCTATATAAACTACCTAGCTAACTTCTGTCTCCTAACAAATGGTTAATAAGTGTTAAAAATATCTATCACTCCTCCCTCCCACTGCCACATCAAGTCCTTCTCCCTACAGAAGAACTTCCTCAGTTTGCTTCATATCTGGTCCTCATTCATGTTTTCATTTTTCTGTTCAGTCACCTGTATACCATGCACTATACCAGGTGCTAGAATTACACAGTTGAAAAGCAGCCCCTACTCTCACAAGTTCATTGTTTGCAGATGGGGGCAGGAGAGGCTAGGGGAGAAAGAGGCAGGCAGACAGATGCATCCACCATAATTTACTGTCAATGAAGCAATGATACATCAGATACTCTGGGAACAAAGAGTATTGGCGACAGTGAGGCATGAAGAAAAGGGAAAGGAGAAAATAAGAAAACCAATATGTCCTAATCTCCTACTATGTGCCAAGTGTTCTACCAAGAGCTTTGTATATGTTAGCTCACATAAGTAGATTAGGCTCTGAAAGACCTTGATTTTTTCTGAAGAATATTGAGTTGAGCCTTGAAAGGTTGCTGGGAATATGCCTAGTGGAGAATAGGAGGGTCAGACCTTGAGAAAACTCCAGGACGGCACAGGGAGCTAGATTTATCATGAGGGGGAAGGAGAAGGCTTTATAAAAAGTGCAATATTTAAAACATACAAAAATTCTTTAAGAATAATACAGGGAATATCTATGTTCCACCATCCAAGTTAAGAAATGAAAATTTGCCAACAAAGTTAAATCTATCTCAGTTGCATAGTGGTTCTCAAGTTAGCTCTGAACCCCTTACAGGCAGGCTCTCAGGAATTGTCTGATGGCTGCAATGGTAGGAGGGGTTTCTACAGAACAAGGCTCAAGATCCCTCACCTTAATTTCAGCTCTGGCTTCATAGATATGTTTTCAAGTTCTTCAGCATTAAAAGTTGAAGCGTTTAATATATCATTTTAGCCAAAAACTGTGCAAAGCTATTTTAAAAAGGTGACAAAATCTCCTTCTCTAGAGGTTATTAAAGACAATACAGAAATCCTCATTTCCTGGGATGGTTTGTATATGGAGCTACCTGCAGACAGGGCTTTGGTCTGAATGATCTTTTTATTCATTTCTCCTTATTTTAATCTTATTACTAAATCCCTAGGAGTTAATGCTCTTCTGTTTGCTATAAGAGCAGGCAAACTAAAGTGTCAGATAAAAATTGAAATTCCTAGTCTGATGCTTTTTTATAAAAAGAGAAGGAAAAAGTTAAATAGGATTTCATTTATTATGGTCAGAAAACTTATATAGTGGAATCATGTCTACATAAGAAAAGAGAAATGGAAAATTGAAGTTGTTAACTAGATCATTCAAGTACCTTTCAAATACTTTTTCTGCTCTCAATTATCTAGTTATTTTAAGTCAACATAATATTTGGCCATATTTAGCTGACTTCAAGTCTTTTTTGTTTTGATGAGAATGGACCTATTTTTTCTTTTTTTAATTTAACTGCAAGACACACGTACCTTACTTTGGCATTAAACCAGAAGGCATGGACATAATCATTGTAGAAATTATGTATCTTTAGCATTTAACTTTGCAATCACCATTACTGCTGTGTTATAAGTTGTGGAACTTGCAACACTGTTCACCTATTAGAGGTACACTCTCATCAGCCTCATTTTTCCCAGGCCAGGAGTGTAGGAGTTCACAAGGGAGGAACTGTCTGTCAACAGGAAGCAGCTTTGAAATCTAACTTATTAATTAGAAGTGACATTTGGCCTTCTAGTGAACTATGTACCCAATTTCTACAAAACAAGCTCAATGAAGGAATGCTTGCCTAACATGACTAAACTAGGTCCCAAATATGCCAACAGAATCCTCAGTTTCTCATAAGCGTATGTGAATTATTTCAGGCCACTTGTCCTGATTTTTATTCCAAAATATATGCTATCCATGTACCTGTGTCCACAAGAAGTCAATATTAGGGATGGCTGATGTATTTTCCAACAGCTTTTTTGGGTCTGTTGAGATCCGGTTAAGTACACTGGTTTTGGAGCCAGAATAAACAAGATTCAAGTCCTGAACTCATGCTAATTGGTGACATTGAGTGATTTACTTAATTACACTCACCCATGGTTCCTCCTCTACAAAAGGAGCTTTAAAACTCTTTTCACAAAACCTGGTGTGATAATTAAATGAGATAAAAAATGCTAAAGATACATAAATAAATAAAAAAATAGTCATAAATACCTCACAAAGGTATTGTGAAAATGAAATTAGTATATATTCATATATATATTTACATATTACTTACATATTTGTATTTATATATGTATATATACTAATTCAATATATATGTGTGTGTGTGTATATATATATATATACATATTACCCAAATATTGATAAGATATATATATCACGTACAGAAAAACTTCAGATGATCTGTCATATTGTAGAGGCTCAATAAAGGTAGCTCTTTAGCAGCAATAATGTTGACACTCCAAAAAATAATTATTTTATTATTAATAGTCTTGATCTAAGAAAAAGAAGACTATACTTCTAGGTCAGCTACCAATTAGTTTTTTGATCTGCAGCAATTCACTCCTTAATAAGTATTGCTTTATATGTAGGCAGAAGCTAGTAAGCCCTGCGTTCCCTCTTGCCATTTATTTAACATATAATATGATTTTAACTGTGGTGGATAGCAACAGTGTGAAGAAAAATAATTACCCCCTTCTCTAATGGAAAATATGATTTAGCAAGCACACAGACATGCCTGTTTCACAGGCTGACATGGGCATCTGTGTGTGTGTGTATGTGTGTGTGTGAGGTGCTCCTGAAAGACATCTGCAGAAGCAATTCATTTTGACAGGGGAAAGATACACTTATGGCTATGTCAAAAGAATATTTAAAAAATATAAAAACTATATGCAAGGAGATAAACTCACATAAAAATTTAATGTAGAAATTAATTGGTTCCTTTCCAAAAGAACACCCACCGTCAAAGGGAAAGAAGTACTGCTAACACCACAGTCTTACTAGGACAGGCTCCAAAGAACCTCTTTAGAATGGGAAGTAATTAACAATTCAGAGGATTTAAATATTTAATTCCTAAAGGGAAATTAACCCTCTAACCTCCAGATATAATGCAGAGTTGGCTAGACTTTTTCTATAGGCTGTCCTGAGATCATGAGGAAGTGTTTTGATCGTCATAAAGTGTTAATCAAATTTAGTCTCTAGATCCACCATTTTTGATGAAAAAAAAAATGTATTCAAAGGCAAACAATGGGGGCGCCTGGGTAGCGCAGTCGTTAAAGCGTCTGCCTTCGGTTCAGGGCGTGATCCCGGCGTTCCGGGATCGAGTCCCACATCAGGCTCCTCCGCTGGGAGCCTGCTTCTTCCTCTCTCACTCACCTGCTGTGTTCCCTCTCTCGCTGGCTGTCTCTCTGTCACATAAATAAATAAAATCTTTAAAAAAAAAAAAAAAAAAAAACAAAGGCAAACAATGGTTTCCCTCAATGAACCATCAAGAACTAGGTTCATAAATAAGTTCTTAGGGAAATTTTGAAGCAGGTACAAGTCTGCCATCTGTGCCTTCCAAATATCATTTTGTATCTTAGACCTTACTTTTGCTCTTCTACTTTCTATGGTCAACTCTAGAGCTTTCTAGTTACCTGGGAACCAGCCTCTGTATGTCACTTTCTTCTACACCTGCCTTCCCCAACCTCTGGCCCTGCCTGGGCCCTTTCAGACTTAAATTCAGCACTTTTTTTTTTTTTTTTTTTGTCTGTTTTACTTGAGTACAATTTCTCCTTGTCTCTATGATCTACTAATTAACCTGAACAGCTATTCCACCTAGATGTCAAGATTATATTTGATTTTCACACCATTTACACAGTGTCTACTGTCCATAAGGATCTGCACTAAGTGCGAGCAGGATGCACTGATATTGAGATGACTTTCCAACCCTGTGCTTGAGGAGCTTAAAATTTAGTTGACGAAGTAAGACATAACTTAGAGAATTAAACAGAACAGAATTGGAAGAGGGAATTGAAAAGAACAGAAACATGTTAAATTGTTGTGTCTCCAATATTCTTATGAGACAATTGTTTGATATGTAGGGGGTTTCTCCCATTAAAAAACAACACCAAAAACCTATGTTATTAAAGATAATTTTCGATTCAGTCCAAAAAAAACTATCCAAATATGAAATCCCTATAATCTAACACCTCTGTATTATGTTAACGATACCTAATTGCCATAGAGAAAGTTTTGCTAAGGAAAATATATTAGGAATGTTAAATTGAAATTCCTAACAGCTATAAACTTATTAAGGGCTTACAGTCTGTTAGCACTTCACTGGAAAATAGGAGGAGCAAGGGCTTCTCCTCAGAGTAGGGAGAGTAAGTTATAAACTGCAGGAATCCAGGGACCTATTTGCTTCTTATCTGCATAAGAATAAGAGGAAGCTTTTTTTCATTTGCATAAAGAATGACACCTCTAAGGTCAATCACTCCCCAGGTGCTCAGAACCAGAGAAAAAAGGAAAGAAAGGATTGTCCCTTTGAGGGAGCAGGAATTCAATTCATAAGAACAAGTCATTCATAAGTCAACTGCTCCCCAAATATGGAAGTGCAGGTGAAAGTAATAAATAGCAGTGTCCTCCACTATACAATGAGGGTTTTGAACAAGATGATTTCTAATTTTCCATTTAGCTCTACTATACTCTGTCTCCTTGAAGGGCATTATGAACCTGAAATGATTGGTATGACTCCTCCATGCTTTATGAGTTGGAAATAGGGAGAAATCCTATTTAAGTACAGGTATCCCTGGCTTTTTGAAAGTTCATATTATGCCACTTCACTTTTATGGAAGACTTGCATTATTTTCCATATAGAGACCGTCCGCACCCTGATCAGCGGAAGTGGTACCACCAAGCTCCTTCCCCTGGTGCTACACTCAGGGTCTTAGCATCTAACCGCCATAGCTTTGAAGGGCACCTGTGAGCATTTGTGCTTTATCACAATTTATTCTGTGCATCTGCTGGCCAGATGTGTCCTAACTTATCACAAAAGCTTAAAGAAAGGTTTTTGGGGGAGGTCTGGAAATGTTGAAAAATTTTCCTAGATAAATTAATGGTAATTGCTTCTTCACTTTGTGCCATTTCAGCTTACAAAAGCTTTCAATAGGAATGCTCTACTTCCAGAGAGTGGAGGAAACTATATTATGTCAAAAGTTTTCATGGGTGAGGAGGAGCGTAAACTGTCTTGAGGGCGTCAGTAGCTCTTGTCTATGCGGAGAGGAAGTAGCCAGGAATTCATGAGAGGGCAACCATAGGATCTGAGGCTTTGGGATACGTTTGAGGAAAATTAAAACTGATGCAGAAGATCCAAGGGAAATAACAGGGAAGAGCCTATAGAAGAGTCTGGAAAGGAAGGGAGCTGTGTTTATCGGAGGGCTGCTGACTCTACAACGTACTATGGAGTTTATTATGTCAACATCATAGATAACTTTATACCAAAGGACCTAGTAATATGAGAATGTCAACTAGAAGGGGAATTCAGATACTTTTTCTCCCTCCAATTATAAAAGATTTTATATAACTCATTATTAATATTGTAAGATCTTGAAATCAGTTCAACAGACATAACATTAAATGAGTACCAATGGAGGCAAAGTGGCCTCTTCCGCAGGGAAAGAAGTCAATTGACAGAATCTGTATATCTGTAGACAGAATTATTTTTTGTATTGCTATCAGCTGTGATACAGAGTCATAAAATAACTCAAAGACAATGAAAGACTAAATTCAGAGCACCTGGAAAGCTGTGTTTTTAACAATGCATAGTTTCCTCAGAAGCATAATTTTTTTTCTATGCAGCTCTGATGATTTTTAATGTAAGCTATATCTATAATGCTGCAACCTCCTCTGAAAAGACTTGATTTCGATTCTCCATCCGTAGACCTATGTCTCTTGCAGCATTTGTAATGCCAAGACAAGAATGCCTAACACATCGCAATTACCCAATAAGCTCTCTATATTTAGGTATAAATAAACATCAAAGTTTTTCAGGGAGTTGTTCTGACAATAAGAAAACAGAAAGAAGTATGGTGGATGAGAGATTCCATTGGAAATGGAGGAATAAGGCAAAGTGGGAAGAGGAAGAAGATGAAGAGAAGAACAACCATGATAAATTTATGAGGAACTAATTTCTAATCTGGGACTAGAAAGATGAGTATTTGGGTGGGAATTTAGGAAAGTAAGTATGCTCTAGGGAGTCGGAAGGAAGGTTTTTTAAAGCCCCAAAGTAACTGAAAGTATGGAACTGATAGGGGAACTTGTATAATATAGCCAAAAAATGGGAAGATATAAGGAAATAATCCCCCCAAAACACGCATAGTCAGAACATCATTTCTATTTATAATTTAATTGGTATTCTCTCTAATATACAGGGCTGATATATCTTTTTTCTTGTTTTTTTTTTTGTTTTGTTTAGTTTTTAGTTTTTAGGACTTTACTTTTTTAGAACAGTTTTTGAGAAAGAAATACAGAGATTTTTCATATACTCCCTGCCATAACACATGCATAGCCTTCCCTGTTATCAATGTCACTCACCAGAGTGGTACATTTTTTACCAAGGATGAATCTACATTGACATGTTATAATTACCGAAACTCAACAGGATTCATTCTTGGTGTTATAGATTCTATGGGTTTGGGAAAATGTACAGTGATGTATATCTATGATTATAGTATCATACAGAGTATTTTCACATCCTAAAAATCCTCTGTGTACTGCCTATTTGTATCCCCTTGCCCACCCCAGAAACCATTGATTTTTTTAAAAAGATTTTATTTATTTATTTGAGAGAGAGAGAGAGAGTGCATGAGCAGGGGGAAGGATAGAGGGAGAAGGAGAAGCAGGCTCCCCGCTGAGCAGGGAGACCAACATGGGGCTGGGTCCCAGGACGCTGGGGTCATGACCTGAGCCAAAGGCAGACACTTTATAGACTGAGCCACCCAGGAGCCTCAACCATTGATTTTTTATTATCTTTGTACTTTTGCCTTTTCCAGAATGTTATATAGTTGTAATCATATGGCGTCCTTTGCTTAATAATCATTTAAGATTCCTCTGTGTCTTTCCATGACTTAGTAGTTCATTTTATTTTCATGCTGAATAACATTCCATTATCTGGATATACCACATTTTTTATCCACTTACCTAATAAGGATATTTTGGTTCATCAAAGTTTTGGCAATATGAATAAAGTTTCCATAAACATCCATGTGCAGTTTTTTTTTTTTTTTTTTTTTGTGGACGTAAGTTTTCCACACCATTAGGTAAGTACCCAGGGTTCCTGGATCTCATGGTAAGAATATGTTTAATTTTGTAGGAAACTTCCAAATTGTCTTCCAAAATGGCTATACCAATTTTGCATTTCCAACAGCAATGTATGAGATTCGTGTTTCCCCATATCCTTGCCAGCATTTGGTGTTCCAGATTTGGGCCATTGTAATAGGTGTGTAGTCGTATCTCATTGTTGTTTTAATTTGCATTTTCTTGATAACATATGATGGGGAACATCTTCCATATGCTATTTACACTTTATATATCTTCTTTGGTGAGGTGTCTGTTAAGGTCTTTGGCTCACTTTTAATTTTTTTTTTTATTGTTGAATTTTAAGAGTTTTTTGTGTATTTTGGATAATAGTCCTGTATAAGTGGTTTCTTTTGTGAATATTTTCTCCCAGTCAGTGGCTTGTCTTCTAATTCTCTTGACTTTGTCTTTCATGAGCAGAAGTCATTTTAATTTTAATGAGGCCTAGCTTATCAATGATTTCTATCATGGTTTATATCTTTGATGTTATTTCTACAAATGTATCACCATACCCAAAGTCATTTAGATTAGGCTTGATATTAAGAGACATCTTTGTGGGGGAAGAATTATGAAGAGATGAAGGGAATCACTGTCATTGAGCTTCTAAGTGATCCAAAAATAAGCAGTTAATGTTGCAATTCAATAATACCATTGGACAACTGACAAACAGAACTTGGCTTGTTATGTTTGTAGTAGAATGAAACCCTTAAGTATTTGCCTGGAATTTAAGTAAAGATTTAAAAAATCATGTTTAGACTTAATATTTTTCTGCAGTCAACAATTGTAAGATTTTTTTTTATAAAAAAGAAAACTGAAGTCCTTAGGGGAACTAATTTATGCAAAGTCATATACCTGGATGGTAGGATAATAGTTACTGACTAGGCCTATAATCTGAAACACCCATTATAAACCATCTCTGCTTTCTGAGAAAACACTGCACCAAAGAAGTTTGATGTTTTTGTAGGGGATCTCATAGTTTTTGTTATGTTCATGTGACTGTATATTTCTAAATCAAGAAGTGCTGTGAAGTATTTCCTCAGTGCTTTTCCTATTGAGCAAATAGAGTGCCTAACTCTATTTGATTGTTGAACACACGAAGGAAAATGTTTTGTGCCATGTTGCCTTCCTTATGCAATCATATTTGTCCTTAATCTCTTTCCTTGTGTACACTTAATACAAGTTATCGTCTACAAAGATCGTAAGAAGTACTAATTAATAAACGAGCAGTAGTGGTGGTAGACTAGTATTCCAAAGAATATAGAAAATAGTAGTAGTATACAAATCAGCAGGGCTTTTTTTGTGAGTTAATCCAAGCTAAGCAAACAGATAGGCCTGAGTCCTGAGCAATGGCTGATTAAAGATAAAGAACAGAGATTATGGCAAAGGAACATAGGATGCTTCCCCCTCGTCAATTTGTAAAATCAACACATGTCTATCCACATCTTCATTCTGATTGCTTTGTGCTCTTTAACAATAAGAACATTGAACATAACTGAAATTATGAAGAATTTATTACGTGCCTGGCAAAATTTAGAGCACTTTCCCTGCAATAGAACAACTTTATGAATTTAAGTGCATACGTTATCATCTGTATTATATAAATGAGGAACCTGAGGCTGAAGTAAATTGTCAGCTATGGACACAAGATTTAAAGACTGAGCCTTGTCCCTATGTCTAATAGTCTTGTTCCCAATGAAGCCGTTTCCAAACATGTTTTCCCTATCAAGCCTCCAGAAGAGCAAGCTAAATCTCATTTACATTGAAGCTTAGGGGATTGTCAATGACATGAGGTTGGAGGTCAAAACCTTAAAGCCATGACAGAGTGAGAAGGCAAAATCAGTCCTCAGAAACACAAAACAAAGAAAGGGTTTTCTCATTGTGGGGAGGTCTGGTGGTCTGCAAAACTAAGATGCTGGGTTGGAGAGGAGTTAGAGGGGAATTTTGCCCTTTAAATAAAATTGTAAATAACGGAGTTAGAATAAAGGTCCTTTGGGGCGCCTGGGTGGCACAGCGGTTGGGCGTCTGCCTTCGGCTCAGGGCGTGATCCCGGCGTTATGGGATCGAGCCCCACGTCAGGCTCCTCTGCTGTGGGCCTGCTTCTTCCTCTCCCACTCCCCCTGCTTGTGTTCCCTCTCTCGCTGGCTGTCTCTATCTCTGTCGAATAAATAAATAAAATCTTTAAAAAAAAAAAAAAAAGAATAAAGGTCCTTTGCCCGTTAAAAAGAAGGATACAAGTTTTACAGGAATTCCGGCTCTCTTTAACACCACTAAGCTAACCAAAAAACTCGGTTTCACTGTTTTGTTGTAACAGGAAAGCCGAGACACTGCCCTCTTCCCAAAGCCAGCAGGAAATGAGAGCTCAGCGTTTCCACTTTCCACACCTAATCACAATGCTGAGGCTGACAGCCAAAGTGCCAGGTTCTGTCAGTTGTGATCACAGTCACCAGGACTGGAGGAAGGGATCTGAGACCCCTGACACTGACCAAACTTGAGACAGCAGCTGCTTCACATCTTTACCATGTGGACATGGTTGCAAAGCAGTGCTTGCGAGCAAAAGGCAGTCATGCTCCTCTGGTTCATCTCCAATCCTATGTTGTCCAGATTGAACCCCTGTCCCTTCCCATTTATCACGCCAGTCTTGACAAAGCTCAGTGCTGTTTTCGTCTTGCTTAACCTGTTTCAGAAATGCTGACCTTGTTAAAGCAAGTCCTTCTCACATCTTTTTTTGACATTTAATTTTTTTATTCCAGTTGACAGAGCAAAGTGTTAGGTACAGACTTATTAGATACTCAAATTAGTCATTCCCAAAATAATTTCTTTCTAATTGGGCAATTATTTTATTTTATACTGATGGGGGAGAAGGGATAAATGCACTTCAATTACAGGGTGAAAGAAAAAAAAAAGTCGGGTCAATTAATACCTGACTTCACTATTCATTGATGAAATAACCAGGGCTGAGTGGCCCCTTCATCCCTCATTCATACCTACTAGGCAATGGAAAAGAGGTGAAAGGGGGATGTGTTCAGTCTCTGGTAAGGATGTACAACTGGGGGCTAGAATCGGAAATCAATGATCTTGGAAAGAGTATATCTATGATGGATGGAACAGGCAAACTCTCACTTGGTTAAAGTGTATTCTTTCCCCTAGATTGCAAACACATTTTTTCTTTGCCTTTGTTTTCTAGGATTTTTAAAAATAACTTTTATACTATTACTAAATGTATTGGTTTTCCATTGCTGCTGTAACAGATTACCACACAGCATGTGGCTCAAAACAACACAAATTCTTAAATGGGTCTTATAAGCTAAAATCAAGGTATCAGCAGAGCTACATTCCCTCAAGAGGATCTAGGGGAAAATCTGTTTCTTTTTCTCTTCCAGTTTCTAGAGGTCACTTACATCCCTTTGACTGTGGTTCTTTCCTCTGTCTCTAAACCCCATCACACCAATCTTTGCCTCCATCCTCAGATCGCTTCTCTGACTCAAATCTCATGCCTTCCTCTGAAAAGGACACTTGTGATTCCATTGAGCCCACCTAGATAATCCAGGGTAATCTCGCCATCTCAAAATCCTTAATTTACTCACATCTGCAAAGTCCCTTTTGCCATTTTAAGGTGGCAAGTTGACAGGTTCTGGGGAGTAGGACATAGACATCTTTGGGGGACCATTATTTTGTTTACCACAGTGACCTTCTTCCAATTTTCACCAAGAAATTGCTCACTTACTTTATACGTTGTGCCAGTATGCTCTTCTAGCTATCCCTCCATCCCCCTGCTCAGCTCTGTCACAGGAAATTATACTTCAAACCCCTTACCCTTCTAGTTTCTCAGTAGATTTAATTATGGAATGGGAGGCAAGGGTGCAAGATTAAAGGGCTTGGGAAAGGGAGAAGCCAGGGTATTTCTCCCCACCCTCTGTTTTGTGTGATGTGTTCTGGTATTGACTACATCTCCTCCGTCTGCGGTGACTGTAGTCAGATTACCTCATCACACTTCAGCCCTTACCAGATAACCCTGTTGTCCCTCACTTTAGGATTATTGGCAATTTCTTGACAACTGATAATGTTTGAGTTTTATCCCATCCCCAGGACAGTTTCTTAGCTCTGTTGTATTTACAGTAAGCTTGAGTTAAATTCCGATCTGTCTAAAAGATCTAGAGTGGTTTCTGTCTTACTAACCAAACCCTAACATATATGCCAACCTACGGAGAGGCTAAATTGGTGAATTTACTCAGGGATTAATCAGCCCTGAGAATGGGGAGCCATGGAGCCTCTATACTCCAAGCTGGGAAGCACCACTCTGCCATGCACAGAAGCAGCATGTGGCGAGACTCAGATTCCATTGCATTTATACTTAGTCTTTCCTTGCTTATCTCCACAGTGATGCTTATGGACAACCCATGAAATAAAAATGCTATATTTTGATCTTTATGCCACGGTCTCTGAATTCTGCAAGGTGGCTCTGAATAACCTGGTTTGGCAGTTTAAATGAGAGCACTTGGTCTGGTGGTCATATGGAAGGAGCTGGTTTCCTTGTTCATATCCCTGAGATCTGAATGGGTCCATCTACTTTCCCAGCATTGCTTCAATTGTAAAGGACACTGCAATTATTTTGAAGGAGGGAAAAAAGGCCCACTGGAAGCTAAAGGCATCTTTTTCATTAGAATTAATGCCAAAGTTCTCCAAGGAAGGCTAAAGTAACCACTGAGGAACATGATTAGATAACATTCTCAACATGAAGAGAGAGACATCTCTAAATTAATTGTGACTTTTTGGCCCAATTTCCCTTTCTTCTGGCACACAAACTGCTACTTTGAAGCCCTGTAATAAGATATTTTATAGAGCTAGACTTTAAGGAGAATGGATTTCTCCAGTAAATGAATCTTGCTGCAGCCAGACAGTCAGATGTGGCACATGCTAGGATTAGGAGGTCTGAGCTTTCCACGACCCCTTCTACATTGTTGGCATAATTAAGGACCGTGGTAGAAATACCCCTGTCTCCCAAAGTACCATCTAAGGATGTTATCCTTCCACTAGGAAGTTGAAAACCTGCCTAAAATTTTCATTTGCCAAATGCACTTTGGTAAGTAGCATAAATATCTCCTGTCAAAATAGTAAAACCCTCAGTGAGTATATCACATGAATTATAAGCAAGATATTTCAGAGACAAAGACTCACACCACTTGCAAGTTCTTAGAAACATGGCCAGAGTGGAGGAGAAAGATGAGGAAGATGAGGAGGAGTGAGGTACACTTTAACAAAAGTGGTCACCCACTTGGGATTCATAAAATTGCTTTACTCTTCTCCCTGCCCCACAGCATATAAATAATAATTATGGTAGAATTTTTTTCCTCTCTCTGAAGGATCACACTTTATATTTAGGATTAAAAAGCCTTTTTAATGATTTTTAAAAATTAAAAATGAACAAACCAGAAATAACCAGAAATTGGCTTTATTTACAGAACTTTATTAATATTAGTATTAGTGGTGGAAATGATCGTAAAGATTTCTCTTTGAACACTTTCATCCTAGAGATGAGGAAACTGGACCCAGCAAAGTGCTCTGAATGGCTCAGGGTTACCTAATACACACTGCAGAGCTTGGACTCATACTGCACTCATCTGAGTCCTCTTGCTATAGCCCCTTCACTGTATGAGCCTTACAGTACAATCCTGTATACAAATTTCAACTTTCAAATAAGAGAAGTAGAAAAACTTTGTTGTAGCTGTCCCAGATAAAATAGACAACCTGGATGGATTTGGGAGGCACAAAAGAAAACCAAGTTACCTGTGAATTTGTGACAGATTAAACTTCATTTCCTCTAGTCACAGTAATGAATCCTCCAACTTAACTTCACACTTGGGCAATTACCTACCAGCATCACAATTTTGAACAGAATAGTGTTAAGGAAACTTGAGCAGAGAATATTGCCTTTGCTGATTGATTTAAAGTGGAGCCATACAACTGGAGCTGAGGGACTAAAGGGCCCCTGCGCTGCCAGAACACTGTAAACCATTCTCAGCCAGGTGTTTTCAAAACTGACTCAAGCATGTAGCAACTGGAGAAATATTGATCTCATATTTGAGAATAAGAAGCTAGAGAGTTACTGTGTGTCTAGAACATAGCAGACACTTAAAAATTCTGTTGAATTAATTTACAAAACTGCTTATCATCTTATGACAATTTATTAGAACTTTTCATTGCTATGGAAATCATTTTATTTCATTGGTCTATATATTTTTCATTTCTATCATTTGTACTAAATAAAACATTTTGATTGCAGAAATATTGTAATGATATAACTAAATAAAAGGAAAAAGGAAATGACTCATAAACCTACTATCCTAACTATCTTGTTAACATTTTGTTATATTACCTTTCTAGGTTCTGTTCTCTTTTGGTACCACTATTTCTTTTAGTTGTATATTAAATGTATATTATATTTGAAGGTCTCATAGGAAATCAATTAGACAATCAAAGCAAATTCTTTCACATTGTTTCTCTTCTTCAAGAATTCCTAATTATTCTTATTATTTGGTTTTTCAGTCAAATTTGTAATAATTTATCCAAGTTCCAAAATAACATTAGGATGTAGCTGAGAATTGTGCTTGACTTATAAATTAATTTATAAATTAACAAATGAAGTTTTATAATATGGAACACTCCTTGAGGGAATGTGTTATGGAAGCAAAAGATGCAGCTTTTGGTTTGTCCATATTTCTAGTGTTTCTTAGAAAAAAGGCAAAGATGGCATGTATTTTGTATGTCACTCATACATTGATTTATTTATATACTTGATTTATAGTAATTCATATACATATAAAACCATAATTTTATTTTTGTATATATATATATATAAATTTTGCTTCTCAGCAACCTTGTTTGTGTAATGACCAAGAGCCCAGCCTGGTTGGTCCTACTCTGACAGACCAACAGAAGAATTGTCCATGTTGGACTTGCTGCCCCCCACAGAGCATATGCCATGACAATATTCCGCTTAATATTCAGCCCTTTTTTGCCACCATGTTGATTAAGAAGCACCAAGTCATTCATTAAAGACACATGCTAGCTATTAGGTTACCCAAAACTCCTATCACCACAAAAGTGATGAGAGACTCAGTATCTTCTGGTTTTTCAGTCTATAGTGTTTAATGATGCATCTATTGGACATGTAATGTAAACTAGAAAGTCACATTTTGTCAATCAGTGGTTGAAAGAAAGCAGAAGCAGCATCAAAGGTTATCAATAAGATAATGAAAAACTGTGAACTGTGTACTTTGGGACATGGGTATGTAAATCCTGTTAACCTTCAAAATAAAGCTTCCAGTTATTTTACCAGCAAAACTAGGTTTATTCAGGAATAGTAGGGAATTGCAGTCCAGGACGAGCAAGCTGCACCAAAACCATAGGCAAGTCCACAGAGCAAATGAGAGAAATGCTCTTTTATAGAGGAAATGGGGGGCATTGGGAAGGCAGTTATTAAAAAAAAAAAAAAAAAAAGTTTATTGGAGTAAACCAGGAGTATGAAGTATAGTGCCTTTTCATCATGTATGTTGTGAATGTCTCTCATTGGCTAGGCTGTTGCCAGGGGAGGAGGAAGCCTTCTTTCCTCCTGCTGCTGTATTAAAGTAGTATCCACATACAAGGTCTGTCTCTTCCTCTTGGGTCGGCATTTGATGAGGAGTGGTAGGGAGTGAGAGCTCCCCCTGCTGGCCTCTCAACTCCATTCTAAATGGGGTTTCCTTCTATCGTCAAAATCTCACACCCAGACCATCATCACAGTAATATGCCCATTATACATCTGTCCTTGCTTGGGTCAGAGCCTGACTACTAGGGAATCCAGTCCAAATTAAGTATTTTGTCAATTATTTTTTTTTCACATCATATTTTTATTCCTCCTCTTATATGTTTTTGAAAAGAGTAATAATCCAAAGCCTGTATACATAACTAAATAAGAATGTAATATTTGTAACCAAAAAAAGTTTGTTATTCCCAAAATGTGACAGTTTTTGACTGTTTACCCTTATAGCACCCTCTTCCTGCCATTTGCCCTATAGTTGTAGATAAATCATGCATCTGGCCCAGAATGCACTCAAAAGTGTGTTATTGCTTAACTCATGCTGTGATAAGGACAAAATACTTGAATCTATGATTCCCGACTCTGATGACTCAAACAGTTTCTTTGTTTAGGTCAGCAATACATGGAACTAGAAAAATGTCGTTTGAAAAGAAATCTGGCTTGGGGTGTGTGTGTGTCTGTGTGTGTGTCTGTGTGTGTGTCTGTGTGTGCGTGTGTTTAAATAAGTAGTTGAAATACGCCTCTAATTACTTGGAAACGAGGAAGATGAGATCAGGTCAATTGGTTGAATTTCAAACTGTAGGAAAATTCTAGAATTGTCTGTTGGCTTTTCAATAATGATGGGCATCCAAAGAGAGTATGGCGGTCTATGAGTTAAAATCATCAAATAATGCAGAAATTTTAGGATAAAAATAGATCTAGTTTCTTCTTGCTAAGCCATTTGTCCTACATATCCTTAGACTGGGGACCAACCAAGACATTTTTCTAATTAGAAAAGTAGGGTGGAAGTACGAAGGAAGCCTATTTTTCCTTCCAGTTTCCATAAGGGTCCTCCCAAATATATCTCTGTTCACTTACATGTGTTGCCACTGAGAAGGTGGAGGATATTTCTGAGTGGTAAAATTGGTGAGTATACTGGGCATTCTTGAGTCAGTTCAGCCCTTCCTGTTGGGAAGAGTCGCCCTCAGAAAGGGAATATTTTGGCTGCTTCTCCAGGGGCAGGCTCTTCTGTAGGCTTTGGGTGCCTATGTCTCCTTCTATAAATCCGCCTACCCCGGACTTCAGGTTCAAGTAAATGGCCCATTTGGCTTCCACACCAAGAGGTTTCTTAGCATTTTTAAAAGAGTAAAACCAATATTTAATCTCTTAGCTGCTTTACTTTTCTCAACATGTTCAGAACCCAGAAAGGGAAGGGGAAAAGGAACCCAGGTTATTTTTGAACTCCAACAATAGATGTGCTATACCAGTCATTTACAAAGCTAATATCAAGGATTACTATGAGGAGGACATTAAATCTTGTGCCCCTGGGCAAGTGAGCATGCATATGCTGAGTGTATGAAATAAGTATTGCCAAGAGCTAAATACACAAACCCCATAATTTCCTCTGGTGCTTATATAGTCTCATTTCTCAACATCTCAACAGTTAGAAAATTTCTTTGTCACCCTCCATACAGTATGACTCCAAGGGAGAATAAAGAGTTTAGACAACTTATTTTCTAACCAGCTTATCTATCAGCTAATGACCAGATCAATGCTTGAGAATGCCAGAAAGCTATTTAGAACCATTGCCAAATATTAGAGTTTAGCTCTAATTTGAGATGAGCAGATTATATAAATCATTATTTTATTTAGAGGTGTTTCTACTCTCTGTGCCATCCATGCTCAAATAGCATTAATCCAAGCTAAAAAAAGCCAACAGAAATCCTCAAACATGTTCTTTTTTAGGGATTCACAATTTTACAAGTCCAGTGTCTAAGATGATCAACCATCCCTTGATTGTTTTGTTTTTAATGATTTAATTTGACCTTTATACATGAATTTTTCAGAATTGGGTTTTTTATTATAGATAAGTCTTTCTGTATAAGTGAGTTTCTACCCATATTCTACCCCTAGAAAATAATTTATTGGTTAAGTAGCTGGCATATAAGGGTAAAAAAGAAACCATGAAGGGTGCCAGGATGGCACAGTCAGTTAAGCCTCTAACTCTTAATCTCAGATCAGGTTTTGATCTCAGGGTCATGAGTTTAAGACGCATGTTGGGCTCCACACAGGGCATGGAGCTTACAAAAAAAAATTAAAAACATGAAAACAAGACCAGAGGGAACCTGGGTGGCTTAGTCGGTTAAGCATCTGACTCTTGATTTCAGCTCTGGTCAATCTCAGGCTCATGAGATCAAGCCCCAGGTGAGGCTCTGCACTCAGTGTGGTGTCTGCTTGGTATTCTCTCCCTCTCCCCCCCCCACACTCCCTAAATAAATAAATAAATAAATAAATAAATAAATAAATAAAATCTTAAAAAAAAAAAAAGAAAGATAAAGAAAACAGTACCTGGGTTAAAAACAAACTCTAATCGAAGAAATAATGATAGACAAAATAACTCCACTATAATAATTGTTAGTACAAACACTTACACAATCATGTTATAGGTCAGGCTTATAAAGATTTATGCAAAATCCAAATGATGCTTATATTTTTCATAATTTGCTGTTTAGGAGATTATGAAAATTTCATTACCTGACATTCTATGTTCTTGGATAAAAAGACTCAACAACCCAAATGTGTCATCACTAAATTCTAGAAATTTACGTAATTCAAACAAATACTAATACATTTTTTGTAACTGGAAAGCAATCCTGAAGTTCATATGAAAATATGCAAACATAACTTAGAAAATTAACATATGAATATATATAATTCAGATCTAAAATAATCAAGACAGTATAATACTTGTGCAAAAATAGACCTACTAATCAATGCAACTAGCAAATCTAGAAGTAATGCCTCCAAATATGTTGGATTTTAGTGAAGAAGATTTGGATAATTTCTTATTTCTTTTTGAGAAAATTTGGTAGCCATCTGGAAAAATGTATTATTACCTCACATCAAAAACCAAAATAAATTCCAGGTAAATTTTTGAGTTTAACAAATAAAAACACCAAAAACAAAACAACACAAAATACAATAATAAAGGAAACAATATATATAGTTTATATAGCAAATAAGCTATAAATGAAAGATGTTTAATCTCTTAATAAAAGTAATGAGAAAACTATCATGAGATTTTTTTAATACCTATTACATTGACAAAATTCAAAATTATCATTCATGGTGAAGGTATAAAAAACACTCCTAAAATGAAGACGGAGATGTGGGACTATAACTTGATCCATGTTAGTCTGTCATGCTAATGGAGAACAATTCAGCAATATATTGATATTTACAATGCACATCTTCTTTGATCTATAATTATTTTATGCTACATCCTACAAACAGAGAATATAACAAACAACATTTGAATCAGATCATTTATTATCTTGTTTATAATATCAAAAGACAACATATGCTAAAGGTTGGGCGCTGTGGTATTTTTATGGTGCGACTAAGTTCTATAAACCTGGTTTGCCAAGGAATAAGTACATTATGTTTTTGAGCATTGGTAAAGGAATAATGTGCTTTAATATTTTAAACTTTTACCTTGGTGCAGAAACATATTATTTCATAATATCATGTGATACTTAAGATACTCAGAACTTCTTGATGCTCTTAAACTAATTTTTACCTCACGGACTGCTCTTTTGCATGAAAAGTCATCATTACCTATTCCCACCATCTAAAGAAAGTTAGCATCCATTTAATTATGTGTTCTTGAATACGCTGAGCTATTTACATGCTGGTAACCTAAAGGTTCCAAAATACATTCTATGGAATTTTATTTTTTTAAATTTATACATGCTTCTTTTTTTTATTATTATTTCATTTATTTGAGAGAGAGGGAGAGCACAGGGGGAGAGTGAGAGGGAGAAGCAGACTCCCCGTTGAGCAGAGAGCCCAATGTGGCACTGGGTCCCAGGACCCTGAGATCATGACCTGAGCCAAAGGCAGACACTAAACTAACTGAGCCAGCCAGGTACCCTATTCTATGGAATTTTAGTACTATAGGATATTATGAGAAAAGAAGACTTCAAAGTAAAATAAAATATGAGGTCTATTGCACAAACCTCCTCTCAAAATTTAATTGAACACATTTACACATAAAGACTCTGAGTAGTTCTATAATAAAGAAACTAATGCAATCGTGTTTTATTTAGTCCTGGCTAAAGTTATCTGGTGAAAGAACCCTGTGTTCTTGGTAAAAACAATCTTAACAATAATTAACAATCTGTATGACATACTATTTGGAAAACCTGATTAATCTATCAGATTTTGTTTCAGAGTCCTGAGGGAATAATAGATGAGATGAACGTGTAGATTCAGAAGCATTGGTGTTTAGGCCATTGGTAAGCAGGAGAGGTGAAGCACCTGGGGTAAAATCTAGGCATCAGTGACATTGGACTGGGGATGGAGTGGGAAAAGGAGCACCCAGAGCATGAAAAGGATATCAGAGAACCATGGGATATTCAGAGAGGAGAGAGAAAGTGCAAAGGAAAACAAAAACTAATTCCTATCTTCACATTTTATCTATGTAGCTAGTTCAGTAATAAACTGATGGGGACAAGAGCCACACAGAAACAGTAGGCAAAATTCTTTAAGGTAGTCGAAGGGTTTCCAAACAGTTCTTTACAACTCTCCCATACCACTGTGGAGGTGCTAACCAGATGCTGAGTTTGTGCTGGACACGGTGCTTACCTGGCCTTGACCCCAGCTGTGGGTGGAACACTGCATTCCTTTTATCTACTTCTTAATGATCACATAATCACAGACTGTCAGGGCTGGAAGGAGCAGTAAAGATCATCAAATTCAGGGCCACATTTTTATAAAAGCAGGGAAACCAAAAAGGGAAAATAAGGAGCATTTTGTCCAAGAGCACCCAGTGAGTTAATGTTGGAGCCACAACTGGTTAAGAATGCAAAATTTGAAATCAGAAGATGATAGATTCAAATATAAGGTTTGCCTTTTATTAGTCATGTAAGCTTAGGCAAGTTATTATTCACTCACCTTTGGTTTTTTTCCTCAAAAGTTTTTCAAAAACAATGAATGATATAAAGTGCATAAAATGGATAGTACATCGTTGGCAGATAGCGAATAATAAATGGCAGCTAGTACTAGTGGTAATTATTATAATAGTGGTATCAAAGAAGAAAGGAAGCATACAAATTGCAAGTTCAAGTTGAAAAGCCAGGAGATGCTCTATCTCTATTTGTCTCCTCGCTTCATTTATTTGAGTCACTATCTTTATTAGAGTTCTGCAGAGAAACAGAACCGATAGATATGTGCAATATAATGTGTGTACATGTAAATACACACACACACACAGAAAGACAGACAGAGGCAGAGAGACAGAGAGAGAGAGACAGATAATAAAGAATTATCACACAAGATAATGGAGGCTAATAAATCCCATGGTCTGCAGAGTGAATTGGCAAGATAGAGACCCAGGAGTATCAATGGTGTAGTTCCAGGCTGAGTTTGAAAGCCTGAGAAACAGCCAACCAATGGTATAGTTACCATCCAAAGGTCAGCAGCCTCGACACACAGGAGAGCCAGTATTCCGTTCAAGTCCAAAAGAAGGAAAAAAACCGATGTCCCAGTTCTAAAGCAGTCAGGCAGAAGGAATTCTTTCTTACTTGGGGAAGGGTTGGCATTTTGTTCTATTCAAATCTTCAACTGATTGGATGAGGCCCACCCACTTAGGGGAAGGCAATCTGTTTTACTCAGTCTAATGATTTAAATGTTAATCTCATGCAAAAACACCCTCCCAGAAATGATCAGAGTAATGTTTAATTAAATATCTGGGCACTCTATCTGTGCCCCAGTCAAGTTGATACATAAGATTAACCATCACAAAATCTCTCAATTTATAAGTGAAAAATAGTAGCAGTTCTCATATGCTTCACAAAGAATCATGAAAAGTGCTTTATACTTATTCATTCTTTCATCCACCTCATCCTTCCATCCAGCCACTATCCATTCATGCATGCACTCACACATCAGTTAACAAAATTTACTGACCGTCTATCAATTTTAGGTATTGTTCTGTCCCCTTGATTCAGAAACAACCATCAAAATAGTGAAATGGGTTTTTCAAGAATAGAGGTAACCAGGGAGAGGAACTGCTTGGGAGCATTTCTGATATGCCATAAGGTATAGAAAACAATTACTGGATTTGACGAAAGCCTAAAAAGTCACTTCATCTCTACTCCTCTCGCCAAGGCAGCTTATATCACAAATCCAAAGAAATTCAATATAACACTATGTGTGAAAGCAAACCTATGCAGAATGTCTTTGAAATCAGCCCTGACTTCCATATTCTCTCCCAGGTATTTTCCTGAACATTTATACCATGGCAAAATTAATAAATGCAATTTTAGTGTTGCAGGACTTACTATAAACTATGCAAATTTTAATCTTTTGTGCATATGGATGGCTATTTCTTGAGTTCACCTTGAATCTCAAGCAGATCTGTGAATAATATTTTATTTTGAAAAACAAATGAGAGTATGGAAACCTGATGTTAACAATCTAAAAACCTATGCCTTAATTAGGATCCTATCATTTTTATATCCTGCTATGTATTTCATCAGGTCTTGATCAACTGAACTGTGGGAACGGAGGAAGCTCTGGCATCAATTCCTGTAAGTCAATTATGGTAAGAGATGGCCTTTGTTATCTGTGACCACATCTCTGCTTTGACAGAGATGCTTTTCTCTGTTACGGTTTCCCAACAGTGGAGATAGAAAGAGGCTCAGGGCTGAAAAGGTAGAACGAATTTGCTTCTTCCCACTTCTCTTTCTTTGTTTTCTGTCCCTCCCAGTTCAACCCAGCAATGCTTCTTCACCCAGACAGCAGCAGTTCCTTCCCATTACAACAAATGACCTCAGTCTCAGGGGTTTTTAAAACTTTTTTTCATTTATTTATATATTTTTAATAAAAATATTATATATTTAAGTTGTACAAAATGATTTGCTATACATATATATAGCGAAATGATTACTACAGTCAAGCTAATTAACATATCATCACCTTCTATAGATACTGCTTTTTGTTGATAAGTGCACCTGAAATTATTCTCATACATTTCCAGTGTTCGATACAGTATTATTAAATAGAGTCATCAATCTGGAAAATTATATCTCTAGGGTTATTCATCCTACATAACTGCAACTTTGTTTCCTTTGACCAACATCTCCCCATACCCACACCCCTAGATCTTGGTTACCACCATTCTATTTTCTCCTTCTATGAATCAACTGATTGAGTTAGTTAGATTCTGCATATAATGATACCATGTGGCATTTGTCTTTCTCTGTTTGGCATAGTGTCCTCTAGATTCATCCATGTTGTCACAGAAGGAAAAATTTCCTTCTTTCTCATAGCTGAATAATATTCCATTGTATATGTGTGTATGTGCATAAAAGTATATGTGTGTGTATATACATATATTTTATATATACACATATAAAGCATCTTTATCCATTCATCTGTCAACAGACACCTGGATTGTTTCCACATGTTGGCTGTTATGAATAACACTGTAATGAATATGAGAGTGTAGATATCTTTTCAAGATCCTGATTTCATTTTCCTTGGGTGTATACCCAGAAGTGGGATCGCTGGATCATATGGTAGTTCTATTTTTAATTTTTTGAGGAAACTTCATATTGTTTTCCACAATGGCTGTACCAATTTACATCCCTTCCAACAATGTACAAAGGTTTCTTTTACTCCACATCCTTACCAAAACTTACCTTTTATCTTTTTGATACTAGCCATTTGAATAGTTGTGAGGTAAAACAAACAAACAAACAAACAAAAAAACAGGTGTGAAGTGATTTCTCATTGTAGTTTTAAAAGATTTGCATTTCTGTGATAATTAGTGATGTTGAACACCTTCCATGTACCTGTGGGTCATTTGTATGTCTTCGGAAAAATGTCTATTCAGGTCCTTTGCCCACTTTTTAGTTGGGTTATTTGTTTTCTTGCTGTTGAGTTGTTTGAGTTCCTTTTATATTTTGGATATTATCTCATTATCAGATGTATGGTTTGCAGATATGTTCTTCCATTGCACAGGGTGTCTCTTCAATCTGTTGATTGCTTCCTTTTCTGTGCAGAAGCTTTTTAGTTTGATGCAATTCTATTTGTCTGTTTTTGCTTTTGTTGCCTATACTTTTGGGGTTAGCAAAAAGATCATTGCTGAGACCAATGTCAAGAAACTTCCTACATTTCCTTCAAATAATTTTGTAGTTTCAGGTCTTACATTTAAGCCTTTAATCCATTTTGAGTTGATTTTTATATATGGAGTGATATAAGGGTTCAATTTCATTCTTCTGCATAAGGTAGACCAGTTTTCCCAGTAACATTTATTGAAAAGGTTGTCTTTTTCCCATTATATGTTCTTGACTCCTCTGTCAAAGACCAATTGACCATAAATTCATGGATTTATTTCTGGGCCCTTGATTCTGTTCCATTGGTATATATGTCTGTTTTAATGCCAGTGCCATGCTGTTTTGATTACTCTATATTTTGTAGCATATTTTGTAGCATATGTTGGAATCAGGTGCTGTGATACCTCCAATTTTGTTCTTTTTGCTCAAGATATTTTTGGCTATTCAGGTCTCATAAGCATTTCAGTATTGTTTTTCTATTTCTGTGAAAAATGCCATTAGCATTTTGGTAAGCATCACATTTAATATATTGATTGCTTTGGGTACTATGAACATTTTAATAATATTAAATCTTCTAATCCGTGAGTATGGAAGATCTTTCCGTTTATTTGTGTCTTCTTCAGTTTCTTCCACTAATATCCTATAGTTTTCAGTGTGCAAACTATTTATTCTTAAGGTTTTGTTTTGTTGTTGCTATTTTAAGTAGGCTAGTTTTTATCTCTTTTTCAGATAGTTTGTTGTTAGTGCATAGAAATGTAGGGGCACCTGGGTGGCACAGCGGTTAAGCGTCTGCCTTCGGCTCAGGGCGTGATCCCAGCATTCTGGGATCGAGCCCCACATCAGGCTCCTCTGCTGTGAGCCTGCTTCTTCCTCTCCCACTCCCCCTGCTTCTGTTCCCTCTCTCACTGGCTGTCTCTCTCTCTGTCAAATAAATAAATAAAGTCTTTAAAAAAAAAAAAAGAAATGCAAATGATTTTTGAATGTTGATTTCATATCCTGCAGTTTTACTGAATTGGATTATTAGTTCTAACAGTTTTTTGGTCAAATCTTTAGAGTTTTCTCTGTAAAAGAGCATGTCATCTGCAAACAGAGACAGTTGTCCATTTCTTTTCTTTAATTTTCTTTAAGTTTCTTTCTTTCCTTCATTCCTTCCTTCCTTTTTTTTTTTTTTTACTTCTTCTTTTCTTATTCAGATGGCTTTTATTGCTTATTCTTGCCTAATCACTCTCATTAGGACTTCTAGTACTATAATGAATAGAAGTAGCAAGAGTGGGCATCCTTGTTTTGTACCTGATCTTTGAGAAAAAGTTTTCAGCTTTTCATTGTCAAGTATAACGTTAGCTCTGGGCTTCTCATATATGGCCTTTATTATGTTGAGATATATTCTTTATAACTAATTTTTGAAAGTTTTTATCATAAAAGGGTGTTCAATTTTTTCATCTGACATATTTAGATCATAGATTTTTTTTTTTTTACCATTCATTCTGTCACTGTGGTGAATTATATTTATTGATTTGCATATTTTGAACATTCTTGCATTGAGGGATAAAACCCACTTGATTATGGTATATGATGCTTTTAATTAGCTGTTAAATTCGGTTTCCTAGTATTTTGTTGAGGGTTTTTGCATCTATGTTCATTAGGGTTATTGGCCTGTAATTTTCTTTTCTTGTAGTATACTTGGTTTGGCTTTGGTATGGTGATAATGTTGGTCCCATATAATTACTTTGAGAGTGTTCCTTTCTCTTACTTTTTTCTAAGAATTTGAGAAAGTCTTCTTTACATGTTTGGTAGACCATTTGACAAAATACAACATCCATTCCTGATTAAAACTCTTCAGGGTTATAGCGGTAGAGGGAACATTCCTCAATATCATAAAAACCATCAATGAAAAGCCCACAGCAAATATCATTATCAGTGGGGAAAAGCTGTAGGTTTTCCCTTAAGGTCAGGAACATAACAGGGATGCCCACTCTCAGCACTATTGTTCAACATACTAGAAGTCCTAGCTTCAGCAATCGGACAATGCAAAGAAATAAAATGCAACCAAATTGGCAAAAAAGAAGTCAAACTCTCCCTCTCCGCAGATGACATGATACTTTATGTGGAAAACCCAAAAGACTCCACCTGCAAATTACTAGAACTCATACAGCAATTCAGCAACATGGCAGGATATAAAATCAATGCACAGAAATCACTTGCTTTTCTATACACTAACAATGTAACTGTAGAAAGAGAAATTAAGGGATCGATTCCATTTACAATAGCAACAAAAACCATAGGTTACCTAGGAATAAACCTAACCAAAGAGGTAAAGGATCTATACTCTAGAAACTACAGAATACTTATGAAAGAAATTGAGGAAGACACAAAAAGATGGAAAAACATTCCATGCTCATGGACTGGAAGAATAAACATTGTTAAAATGTCTGTCCTGCCCAGAGCAATCTACACTTTCAATGCCATCCCTATCAAAATATCATTGACATTTTTCAAGGAGCTGGAACAAACCATCCTAAAATTTGTATGGAACCAGAAAAGACCCCAAATTAACAAGGAAATGTTGAAAAAGAAAAACAAAGCTGGGGGCATCACATTGCCTGATTTCATGCTATATTACAAAGCTGTGATCACCAAGACAGCATGGTACCAGCACAAAAACAGACACTTAGATCAATGGAACAGAATAGAGAGCCCAGAAATGGACCCTCATTTCTATGGTCAACTAATCTTTGACAAAGCAGGAAAAAACATCCAGTGGAAAAAAGACAGTCTCTTCAATAAATGGTGCTGGGAAAATTGGACAGCTATATACAGAAGAATAAAACTCGACCATTCTCTTATACCATACACAAAGATAAACTCAAAATGGATGAAAGACCTCAGTGTGAGACAGGAATCCATCAAAATTCTGGAGGAGAACATAGGCAGTAACCTCTTCAGCATCAGCTACAGCAATTTCTTTCAAGACATGTCTCCAAAGGCAAGGGAAACAAAGGCATAAATGAAATTTTGGGACTTCATCAAGATAAAAAGCTTCTGCACAGCAAAGGAAACAGTCAACAAAACTAAGAGGCAGCCCACGGAATGGGAGAAGATATTTGCAAATGACATTACAGATAAAGGGCTGATATCCAAGATCTGTAAAGAACTTCTCAAACTCAACACTCAAAACACAAATAACCCAGTCAAAAAATGGGCAAAACATGAACAGACACTTCTCCAAAGAAGATGCACAAATGGCTAACAGACACATGAAAAAAATGCTCAACATCACTAGCCGTCAACTGAAATACAAATCAAAACCACAATGAGATACCACCTTATACCAGTTAGAATGGCAAAAATTAACAAAACAGGAAACAACAAATATTGGCGAGGTTGTGGAGAAAGGGGAACCCTCTTACAGTGTTGGTGAGAGTGCAAGCTGGTACAGCCACTCTGGAAAACAGTATGGAAGTTCCTCAAGATGTTAAAAATAGAGCTACCCTATGACCCAGCAATTGCACTACTAGGTATTTACCCCAAAGATACAGAGGTAGTAAAAAGAAGGGGCATGTGCACCCCAGTGTTCATAGCAGCAGTGTCTTCAATAGTCAAACTGTGAAAGGAGCCAAGGCGCCCTTCAACAGATGAATGGATAAAGAAGATGTGGTACATGTATACAATGAAATATTATTCAGACATTGGAAAGGATGAATACCCACCATTTTCGTCAACATGGATGGAACTGGAGGGGATTATGTTAAGTGAAGTAAGTCAAACAGAGAAAGACAATTATCATATGGTTTCACTCATATGTGGGACAAAAGCAATAGTACGGAGGAATATAGGGGAAGGGAGGAAAATCTGAAGGGGGAGAAATCAGAGATGGAGACGAACCATGAAAGACTATGAACACCAGGAAACAAACTGAGGGTTTCAGAGGGGATGGGGTAACAGGGTGATAGGTATTAAGGAGAGCATGTGTTGTGATGAGCACTGGGTGTTATATGCAACTAATGAATCATTGAACTCTACATCAAAAACTAAGGATGTACTATACAGTGGCTAACTGAACATAATTAAAAAAAAAAAAGGGAAAAAAAAAAGTTGGGTGGAATTCACCAGCAAAGCCATCAGGTCCTGGGCTTTTATTTGTTGAAACGTCAGTTTGCATTTTTTGCAACACTTTTAGAACCAGCCATTGTGCTCACCTCAGAGACACTACTAGTACCAACAGGCCAATAACCCTTACTCGGAAATCTGGATCTCAGCCTTATGAGGGTTCCTTTTCCAAGATGTGAGATGCCAGCCCCAGCTGAATAGCACTCCCTCCTCAATGGTCTGAGTTTCAGCTATTTTAAGCTTCTGAGTTTAAATAATTCTAGGATTTCCCCTTTTTATCTCACCCTTAGTGATGGAAGCTGTTTCCTATAGCTACTATCTCCTTAATACTTTAAGTGTCTTCTTGTTGCCTTTTCAGTTACCTAGTTAATAACTATCTACCTAGTTAGTAATTCCTGTCATTAAATCCTCTCACTTAAAATAATATTTGTGGTTTCTTTCTCCTGAATGGATTCTGACTAATGTTCGAATCATTTGGCAGAACTAAACCTGGCATTAGAACTCAAAATGATCAGTCTTGATTCTTAAATGGAAAAAGTCAGGAACCTGTATAGCTCTACCAGAGGGGCATCCACAGGGAAGCATCGAGTCAACAAAAGAAAGGAGAGTAAGAATACTTTGGTGAATATTTTGGCATCTTTACTGAGATGGTGCCAGTCAGTAGTACTGCCATAAACTCTCCCTTACTCGCATTAGAGTTTCTCTAACTTAATAAGTCCCCAACTTGGCACATGGGTAAATAGTGCCATTTTCCCTTGGACTATGAAGACAATTTGACCATCCAAATGATGAAATAGGCCCAGTTTATCTTCAGCAGTCCCATTCCTTCCTGCCCTAGTAACCTTTCTGCTCATATAAGATGTCCAACATTCTTATGCTCTTTTCTCCCTGCCTATCTTTACCTGCTTTCAACTAGACATGAGATAGGAGAGCACAGGAGCAATTTGTTCACAGACCAGAAAGAGATGCTAATGGTATAAACATGCTACTCCTTTCAGTATTATATGAAATCTGAAAGGAAGAAAGCCTTTATTGGAAGAAATATATTCCAAGAAATTAATTTGATATATAAATAATAGATCTATGATCAAGTGGAGTAGGGTGTATATTTTAGATAGGAGTATGGGGAAAGGGCCTTCTAGCCTTCTGAAATCACATCACAATGGAGAGAAATTCTTCGACCTATAGCTAACATTAGCCTTGGGTGCCATTCCCTCTTAAATAGTTTTCATTTATCTAATCTTTGACACTCTTTGATAGTGCCTTAGCTACTGGAACAGGCTGTCAAAGCACTGAATATTTAATAAATATTTATTCTGGACAATGATCAACAGCTAGGTCACAAAATAATTGTTTTCTCATTATGAGTAGAAACTATCACCTCACTTTCTGTTCTGTTCTCATCTATATAAGGTCTACTCCAGGAGCACCTGGGTGGCTCAGTAGGTTAAGTCTGCCTTTGGCTGCCTTCGGCTCAGGTCATGATCTAGGCTCCTGGGATCAAGCCCTGTGTCGGGCTTCCTGCTCAGTAGGGGGTCTGCTTCTCCTTCTCCTCTGCCCCTACTCTCAACTCGTGTTCTCTCTCTTATGTTCTCTCTCTCTCAAATAAAGAAATAAAATCATAAAAAAATAAAATAAAATACAAGATCTACCCTGAATTTTCCAAAACTTTGGAAGAAATTGTGGAATAGAGACTGCTTAGGAAGCCACTAGCAAATAAGGCATTAAACAACCTGATTTCTTGCCTTGGGTTTCATCCATCACACCCATATTGAACCAGTCAACATTGAGAAGGAAGGTCTATGGATTTTAATCTAGATGCAGAATAAAACTAGCTGGGCATGTGCCAAGAAAGATGAAAATCTTGGTCCTGAAGACTGTCAGTGAAGGTGAAAGAGCTAATGAATTTAAGTCAGATATTATTTTTTCCTCCGGTTGAGGTACACTGTTCTATTCTGAAGAAAGAGGAGAAGTCCTAAAGAAGCCAGGAGACCCTGGATTGCTACAGAATTATCTCACAGTCCAGGAGCAGTCCATAAGTGGTATATAGCTACAGAACAGCATGACTATGGAAAGACCATGAGCCATCCCACATGATGAATAAAGTGGCTAGCCTGGTACACAGGTGAGAGAACAAAAAACAAAGGACAATATGAAGAAAAAAGTGTGTGGGTATAAATTATGGGATGAAGCTGATGTCAGAATCCAAAGCAACTAACCAAACTTGAAGGCATAAAAACTAGTATCCAATCAGGCTGGCCAAACTAGGTATCAAGGACTCCCAGCTAAGCAGGACAATGAGTTTTAGAACCTGAAAGTAAAAGTTTCAGAATAAGCACTTTAAAATTTAGGCCTGAAAAGAAGAAATTGGTAAAAAGTAAAGAAAAAAAAAGTATATGCAAAAACACAGCTCTAACATAGTATTAGTAATAAGACTAGTCAGGTGTCATAAAATACAGTCTCATTTGAAGACAACAACCTTATAAGATCAGCACTGATTTATTCAAGTAATTTTCCCAAAATTAAACTTTTATTAAGTGGCATAGCATAAAAGTGAAACCTGGGCCTGTTTAATACTAAAGATCACATGTTTAACCACTATACTGTAGTGTCCCCAAAACACAGTTGGAGTATGACTATGATTACCACGCCAGTTATTAGCTATCCTCTGTTATGCACAAAGCTTATCTTTCAGGTGGACAGTGTCAAATGCTGTACTTTGTGTTGATTTCCTGATTACTGTCTATGGCAAGGGTTTCTAGAAGAGCCCACCAAATTCTCATACTTGAGAAGGCCCACCAATGCGCAGAGAAGCACAGTCCGAATTAAACAGGTTGCACTTAGAAAATAAACACTGTTTTAATTCAGAACTTTGAAAGTAGAGCTCATCTGAAAAATGGAAGAAAATAGGCAAAGAATAAGAGAATACACTTTTTCTGTTCATCTCAGCATCCCAAGTGATGGGAAGTGGTTTCTAGACAATATTAACATAAAGGAACATCGTCAAAAAATAATAGTAAATCCTTGTAAAGGTGGTTTGAAATGGATAGAATGGTATAACTTGATATTATAAGAGAACTAAGCCGAATTTCCAACATTGACTTTCTGGAGGATTGAGCCACTGAAGACACCTTCAGAATTTGAGAAAGGATAATTACAGGCACCCAAAAAGAATGTCTTATAATACCGGTCACAAATGGATGAGAAGGCTTGACCCAACTTGACCAGGATGATGTGTACAGTGGTTTATTATATCTCTATATGGAGTCCACAACCCTTAACCCATGATCCCAAATCCACTACTAATTAACCTGTATGTTCTCACTGTTCCACACTATTCAACTCAAGGAACCACATATTAACATGGCCTTCAGACGACTGGAGGGAGCAAATCTAAACTGAATACTCATAGGCCTAATAATCAGATAGTTGACTAAAACAGGGATTCTCAAGTTCTTCCAACAAATAATTCATAAGAGGAGCAGAGAGTTGATTTGTCACCTAAGATTCCTAGGAAGAAAGATGAAACAGCCAGTACAAATATACAATTTCTATGTACTCTGATATTTTGTTTCAAAATACATACTATTTTAACTTTTTACTCCATATTGTATCTGGACTTTAATGAAAAATGAATATTTAAAATTACCTAACATTTAGAAAAGTATGCTTGTCCTTTGGATTAACATTTTACTCTGGTACTTCTTTATATACCCCCAGGGGTATATGTACCTGGGCATAGAGCCAAGAATTAAGGTTCCCTTTTTAATGCAAAGAGAATGTTAGAAATAAGACAGAGATTAGGGTTTGCTTCTGAGTTCAGGGATAATACAAAATTCATGGCCATATAGATGAGATTCACCACCCTAATCAGGTGATGTACAAACATGCTGACTTAATCTCCAGAAAGAGGTGAGAGAATGTGAATGGTTTGGTACAAATCCTCTTCCACTATAAGAAAAAAAGTCATATCACATAAGCCTCTTTAAAACAGATCATACATCTTTCACAACTTTATGTACTAACTTCCTGTAAGTGCCTTGCTCATAGCAGATAGTGTTTATGCAATGATTGGTAGTGATGAATGCTTATTTGTAATGGATTATCAGCATTATTCCCTCATTTCCCATTTTAAAAAGCCAGATTTTGTTCAACTCAAGACCCTGAGATCAAGACCTGAGCTGAGACAAGAGTCAGACATTTAGCTGACTGAGCCACTCAGGTGTCCCAGAACCAGATTATTTTTAATATCACCTCTTGGTTCTTTCTATTCTTGTTACATCCATATCTTCCACCTAAATAACTCTTATCCTTCAAAAGTCAACTCAGGTCAACTCAAGTTCCACAAACTCAAGGAAATATCTTGGTGAGAACTCTAAAACTTATTTTGTACTTTAGAAAATAAAAAGCAGTCTAAAAACTTATTTTTCACTTTAGAAAATAAAAAACAGTCTAAAAATAACTCTAATTCAAGCTAAGAAATGAGAATATCCCCAGTGTTAACAAATAAAATGTCAATGGTAAACAGTGGATGGCGAGTTCAGATGAGAGAATCTGGGAAGGCTTGAAGGGTGAGGTGGCTGAAGTGGTTTCCGAGAATGACAGGTAGAATAGATTTGTGGTAAACTTTGAAATGTGAAATGAGATCACTCTAGGAGAAGAAAACAGCAAGGGCAAAACACAGAGGCAAGAAAAACTCAAAATTTTAGTCTAAAAGAGAGAAATAGAGCCATTACTTTCTTGACTTTCTTTATGTGTCAAGCTCTATACATGCAGAATTCAGTTATTTCTTAAAACGGACCAGAGTGGTAGGTATTAGTGACATATTTTAAGTATTCTTGTGATTAGAATACTAATATTTAGAATAAATAAACAATGTATGTATTGTATCACAGTAAGAAAATTTTAAAAATCTGTTCGACTAAAATATTGATAAATGTCCATTTTATACATTATTTTGTATATCCTGAATCTTTAAAGCTTCTCATCAGGAATTAGGAAAATCTTTTCTGGACCATTCATTCTGCTGGTTAACACTAGTCTCAATAACCCCATACCCATTCCACAAAGGTTTAACTTTCTGGGCAAAAGGGATTGGAATGGACTGCTGACCAATGACCTCTTAAAATTTTTTCAGTGATCATAACTAAGAAGATAGCTATCCACAAAAATTCATCCTGATTTTTTTCTTGGCTACATGGCTGAACTTCATTTCTTTGTCCCCTTGAAGTTTGCACTGGCTTTATTGGTAAGTTCTAGCCCAAGTAATGAAAATTGAAGTGATACGTGTCTCTTGTGGGACAACCACCTGTTAAACAAGCTGGATATTAAAGATGTCAGAGCTTCCATCGGGGCTATCCATTGACTAAGTAGAAATATCTGCTAATTTGCAACACATACCCTATGCTGTTAAATGAACAAGAAATTAACTCTATTTCTTAGGCCAATGAGTTTTTAAGTCTTTCATTACCATATATTGGCCTTTAACTAATAAAACCATAGTACTTGAAGACAGACAAAAACATTCTGCCACTTTTTTTTTCTAAATGTTTTTTTCTAAACCCATTTTTAGACTAGTCAAGGAGAAGTAAAGTAGCAAATTGTGATGCTTTCCTGTATAGCCATATCTACCTTATTTCCAAGTTAAGTATTGGGTAGATACAAATTATCAACCTAAAGTTTCAATTTCTCCCCACTGTAATCTGGGATATGGGCACTATTAAGTACTACCTTGCTTTCAGTAAAGAAAAAATGACATAAAATAATTTTATAGAAACAGATTGACAGTATTGAAAGGGGCTTTAAAGTTGTTTTAATCTTCTCATGCTTTTAATTTGGCATCATCTCTTCAAATATTCCTGGCTGGAAATTTTTTAGCTACTGTTTACTCTCCACTGGTGATTCTTCAGTGATCAGCGAAGACTTACCATTAAAAAGTATTATATGTTTCCCTGGTCTGTTGAATTGTCTTCTGGAAAGCTACATCACATGCTTTTAGAGACATCATTTTAAGAAATATTCTTAGGTATATTTAAGGATAATTTTTTTCCCTTGAAATATATAATCATCACCCTCTCTCCCAGCATTTGGATGATCTTCATTAATAAATCTATTCCGAGAATCATCTCAGAAATAACTGTTCTAATTTCCTATCATTTCAGCTTGCATTACAATAAGTAATATCTCCCTTTCTTTGTACCTTTCAAATTTGCTAAGGTGGGGTAGTCTATCTTTCTTCCTCTTTTTAAATACCGTTTCACTTGAAAAAATTGCTTAAATTTATTTATTTATTTTATAAATCAAGCGTGTGTCTCTAATTATTGTGATCTGTT
Source organism: Ursus maritimus (assembly GCF_017311325.1). NCBI lineage: Eukaryota > Metazoa > Chordata > Mammalia > Carnivora > Ursidae > Ursus > Ursus maritimus. Next base: position 42,112,361 of record NW_024426774.1, read on the forward strand.
TTCCTGTCACTTCCCTCATTAGAGCTGATCCCCAATGGAACAGTGACAAAGTTGGTCAATAGAGCTCTGCTTCCTCTCTAGTTTTTTGTTTCCCTTTGTAGCTTCCTGGAATATTTCTGAACCTGTCCCTTACAGTAGGGGTGAAAGATGAGTTGAGCTTTTAAAGAATACCACATTTGGGACACCTGAGTGGCTCGGTCGGTTAAGTATCTGCCTTTGGTTCAGGTCATGATCCCGGGGTCCTGGAATTGAGCCCTGCTTCAGGCTCCTTGCTTGGTGGGAAGCCTGCTTCTTCCTCTCTGCCTGCTGTTCCCCCAGCTTGGTGCAGTCTCTCTCTGTCAAATACATAAATTTTTAAAAATAAAGAAAGAATACCATATTGGAGTTATTCAGTGCCGGGAACGGCCAGCAATCCCTGTACTGACGGATACTGACGGATGAAAGATTACTCCAAATTTTGCTGTGAAAGAGAGGAGAAGGCAAGGGGCACAATGCTCAGAGGTGAAGACCCTTTGCTCTTCTTTGCTCCTGCTTTTATTGGTCCTTCAGGATAATTACAAATCCTTATCACTGTTTCTCAAGCGTAGGATATTGACAAGGGGTCTCACTGAAAACTGGAAGGATCTGTTTACAGGAAAGATAGGATATGCTAATTTGGGCGTGTTCTACGAGTATTGCTAAACATAGCCTAAGGAACAATGCCTGCATCTCTTAGATCACAGGGTGACTGGGCTAGGAAAGTTTCAGAAGGCAACTCCCTGCGGCATTCCAAAGGCAGTGTGGTCATGTAGGCCTTGGCATTCCAAAGGCCTGCGCCCTTCTCCGAAATGTTCCCTGCCCTCAGCGGCCTCTGTGTTACGTTTTAGCAAGCCAGATATTAGGGCTAATTTCATGCTCTATATTAACCCCAACAATTCAGGAGCCGTGATGCTACGAAGCAGGCAAGATCTGGATCAAAGTTAGATATTTAGAGGAGAGTTTTAAAAGGTACTGTTATAGGTAACTAATGAATCATCGAACACTTCATCAATAACTAATGATGTACTATATAGTGGCTAACTGAACATAATTAAAAAAAAGAAAAGGTACCATTTAGGGGAACCTGAGTGGCTTAGTTAAAGCTCTGACTCTTAGTTTTAGCTCAGGTCATGATGAGATGGAGCGCTGCAGGGGGCTCAGCACGGAGTCTGTTTGAGGGTTCTCTCCATCTGCCCCTCCCCCAACTCACCCGCTCCCACATGTACTTGTGTACTCTATCGCTCTCTCTCTCAAATATATAAATTTTCAAAAAAATAAAGTCAAAGGTACTGTTAAAAAAATATGGGCAAGATTTAAAATGATAACATTGAGAAGACATAGTTCAGTATTCCAGCTACTCACTGTAACCTGTCAAGGAAGGAGCTAAGGAAAATACCCTGACCTCATTCATCCCAATCTCCAGTCTCCTACTAGAGACTCCCACTGAACAAACTCAACATATAGTAAAAGGGTAAAGTGACTCAGTAATGAACACCCCAGGGCTGGTGGGAGAAGCAGGTGGGATAAGTGTAGAAATTGGTCTGGAAAAGCAAATACAAGATGATTAGGAGAAGGTATAGAAGCACAGCACCAGAAACACAAAGATGGTCTATGAATATAAAAAGATCCGGGGCCTGGTTGGCGCAGTCCTTAAGTGTCTGCCTTCGGCTCAGGGCGTGATCCCGGCGTTATGGGATCGAGCCCCACATCAATCTCCTCCGCTATAAGCCTGCTTCTTCCTCTCCCACTCCCCCTGCTTGTGTTCCCTCTCTCACAGGCTGTCTCTCTCTCTGTCAAATAAATAAATAAAATCTTTAAAAAAAAAAGATCCAAGACGAGGAGCCAGAGAGAAGCATCTAGAGGGCCTACTCTGTGTCAGCAGATGGCATCCTTATTTAAGTAAACCTTCAAGGAAACTTTATGAAATATTACTATCCTATTTTATACTATTTCAATAACATATATATATGTTCAATAACTATTATATAAGTTATTGAAATAAATCTAATCCAAGTTTATAACAGCTATGCCACAATTTGAACCAAGGTTTATCAGACTTTGAAGTCACCCTGTCTTCAAATTGAAGGGAGTGAGCCAGGCTCACAGAGAGCCAAGAAGCTGGCAGTTAAGACAAGATTGAAAATCAGATATCCGTAGGACAGCTTAGATGCGTAGAACACACAGACTCTGGACAAAAAACAAAAGTAGATAAGACAACAGAAATTATATAGCATTATCCTCCTGTAAGAAAGCAACTAGCAATATTGAATGAAAACTTATTCACAGACAGTTCTCAGGAGTACAGAGGTTGTACTGCTATTTAGAAGACAAGGTTATGGCAATAGGCTATCGCCCTTTTTTCAAATCCCCATATGTAAATGGCGGACTATCTTTTCTATGCCTGATGAAGGTCACTTGGAGTTCAATGTGCTAGAGTATTCCATACTTTATAAGGTAAAATCTGCACTTTCTACTGACAGTGTGTAAGCTGTAGTGATTTTAGCTAAGAAATCTATTAAAATCTGCATTTATAATGCTAATTATACTAAAGTGTGTTAGAAGCATAACTAGAGCATTGCTGTTTCCTAAGAGGGTTTCTTAGGCGCATCAGCATTAGAATTAAAATGTAGCATTCCTGAAGTGGTAGGTGGCAAATACAAGACCAGAAAGAAATACTAGGGTGCAATGACACCACCATGATTTACAAGCCTTTGATTTTAAATTTAGCTACTTCATGACAGAGAGACAGGAATTTGAAGGCAGAATCTCAGCTCCAGCTCCCCACTCATATTATACACTAGGGAAATTATTTCACCTCTCCAGGACTCACTTTCCTCGCTTGTAAAATAAATTATTTGGATTGCGTAATCCCTAATAATAGTTTCTTGATTATGGCTACATTGCCTATATTATGGTTAAGTGCAATTAAAGGAGTTTAATTATAGTAAGATTATCCCTAAGCACTCTCTACATCACCTATATATAGTCTCCATTAAATAATGCCAAGCTCTCATATTAATCCCATAAATTTGTAAAGATTGAATTCAAATTCTACCACTTCCATGAAGCCATTTTTTTCTTCCGTTTTTCCGTTTGCATCCTTAGTTTTTTAAAGGTATAATTTACGCACAGTAATGTTTACCCTTTTTAGTGCACAATTCTACAAGTTTGACAAGTGCATACAGCCATGCAGTCACCACCATAGTTAATACATATACCAGTTCCATTACTCAACACAAATTCCCTACTGCCCTTCTCCAGTCAATACCATTGCACCTGGAAACCACTGTTATGTTTTCGGTACTTGCAATAGTTGCATAGATTTGAAAATGCCATATAAATAGAATTACACAGTATGTAGCCATTTGAGTCTGGCTTCTTTCACTTGGAAAAATGCATTTGAAACCCATCTAAATTACAGAATGGATTCATAATTCATTCTTATTTTCTCTGACTTTATCTTTAATTTTCATCAATTTGAATATTATGTGACGGATGTGAGTTTTTCTGGGTTTTATTCAGTTTGATGTTGTCAGATCTCGGATATGTGGTTTAGAGTGTCTCTGTAGTTTTGGAAAATTCATTGCTATTATTTCTTCACATATTTATTCTGCACCCCCCTCCCCTTTTTTTCTCTTTCTCATAAGGGAGTCAAAGTACATGTATCTTAGGTAATTTTATATTATTTCATGGCTCTGGAACGCTCTGATCTCTTCCCTCCCTAATGTTTTGTTCTCTTCAAGTTTTAGTTTTATATAATTTCTATTGACATATTTTCAAGTTCATTGATTCCTTCTTCATCTGTGTCAAGTCTACTGATAGATCTTGAAAAGATTTTTCTGTTCTTTTTTTTTCTGCTCTTTTTAATTGAGGTATAATTGGTGCATAGTATTTTATTAGTTTCAGATGTACAATATAATGATTCGATATTTGGATTACCACAAAGTGATTACATGTCTAGTTTTTCCATATAAAGTTATGTAATTTGCAATACAACATTATTGACTATAGTCACCAATACTATATATTAAATCCTCATGACTTATTTATTTTTTTTATTTTAAAGATTTATTTATTTATTTTAGAGAGAGAGTGCGCATGTGCACATGAGTGGGGGAGGGTCAGCAGGAGAGGGAGAGAAGCCTCAGGCAGACTACCTGCTGAGTGCAGAGCCTGACATGGGACCCTGAGATCATAACCTGAGCCAAAATCAAGAACTGGATGCTTAACCAACTGAGCCACCCAGGCGCCCCATGACTTATTTATTTTTTAACTGGCAGTTTGTAACTCTTGACTCCATTCTCCCATTTTGCCAATCCCCCATGTCCCTCCCATCTGACAACCACCAATCTGTTCTCTGTATCTATGAGTTTTGTTTGTTTTGTTTTTTAGATTTATAAGTGAGGTCATGTGGTATTTGTGTTTTTCCATTGGACTTATTTTACTTAAAATAATACTTTCAAGGTCTGTCCATGGTGTTGCAAATGGCAAGATTTCATTTGTAGTGGCTGAATAGTACTCCATTGTGTGTGTGTATATATATTCACATTTACCATATATATAAATATAATATGTATATAATATATACCATCTACCATATAGGTAAATATATAAAAATCACATTTTCATTTATCAGTGGTTCTTAGGTTTTTTCCATATCTAGGCTATAATGTTGCAATGAACATGAGGGTGCATATATCTTTTTGAATTAGTGTTTTCATTTTCTTCAGATACTCAGAAGTGGAATTGCTGGATCATATGGGTAGTTCTATTTTTAATTTTTTGACAAACTTCCATACTGTTTTCCATAGTGACTGTACCAGTTTACATTCCTACAGTGCACAAGTGTTCCCTTTTCTCTACATCCTCACCAACACTTGTTATTTTGTCTTTTTGATAATAGCCGATTTTGACAGGTGTAAGATGATATCTCATTGTGGTTTTGATTTTCATTGCCCTGTTGACTAGTGATGTTGAGCACTTTTTTATTTTCCTGTTGGCCGTCTGTATGGCTTCTTTAAAAAAAAATTCTGTTCAGACCATCTGTCCATTTTTTTAATTGGATGGTTTGTTTTCATGTTATCAAGTTGCATGGGTTTTTTTAGTAGATTTTGTATATTAACCCCTATTGGATATACAACTTGCAAGTATCTTTTCACATTCAGTAGGTTGCCTTTTTGTTTTGTTGACCATTTCCTTTGGTGTGTAGAACCTTTTTAATGACATAATCACTTTTGTTTATATTTTCTTATTGCCTTGTCTTTGGAGTCAGAGCCAAAAAAATATTGCCAAAAGCAATGTCAAGGAACTTATTGCCTATGTTTTCTTCTAGGAGTTTTATGGTTTCTGATTTTATATTCAAGTTTTTAATCCATTTTTACTTAATTTTTTGTGTGTGGCATAAGATGTGAGTGTTTCATTCTTTTGCATGTGGCTGTCAAGTTTTTCTAACACCATTTATTGTGAAGAGACTGTCCTTTCCCCATTGTATATTATTGCCTCCCTTGTTGTAAATTAATTGACCATATATGTGTGGGTTTATTTCTGGGCTATTTGGTTACATTGATATGTGTCTGTTTTTATGCCAGTACCATACTGTTTTGATTACTATAGCTTTATAGTGTAGTTTGAAATCAGGGATTGTGATACTTCTGCCTTTGTTGTTTCTCAAGATTGCTCTGGCTTTTCAGGGTTTTTTGTAGTTCCATACCAATTTTAGAATTATTTGTTCTCCTTCTGTGAAAAATGCCACTGAAATTTTTAATAAGGATTATGTTGAATCTGTAGATTGCTTTGGGTAGTGGGGACATTTTAACAATATTAATTCTTCCAATCCATGAGCTTGGGATATTTTTCTGTTTGTGTCATTCTCAGTTTCTTTCATCATCTCCTTATAGTTTTCAGCTTACAGGTTTTTCACCTCCTTGATTAAGTTTATTCCTAGGTATTTTACTCTGTTTGATGCAATAATAAATGGGATTGTTTTCTGAATTTGTCCTTCTAACATCTTGGCATTAGTGTACAGAAATGCAATACATTTCTGTATGTGAATTTTTATCCTGTGACTTTATTGAATTCATTTGTTAGTTCTAATAGTTTTTTTGGTTGAGTCTTAAGGGTTTTCAATGTACAATATAATGTCATCTGCAAATAATGACAGTTTTACTTCTTCCTTACCAATTTAGATGCCCTTTATTTCTGTTTCTTGTCTGATTGCTGTGGCTAGGACTTCCAGTATTATGTTGAATAAAAGTGGGAAGAGTGGGTATCCTTGTCTTATTTCTGATCTTAGATGAAAGCTTTCCTTTTTTCAACATTGAGTATAATACTAGCTGGAGGTTTGTCTTTTATGGTCTTTATTATGTTGAGGTACAGTCCCTCTAAACCCAGTATATTAAGAGTTTTTATCATAAATGGGTATTATGTTTTGTCATGCTCATTCATTGAGATGATCATATGATTATTATCTTTAATTTTGTTAATGTGGTGTATTTATAATTTAATACATATTTAAAACTTCTTATTTTACTTTCATTGGGCAAATGATATCCATATCCCTCTCTTCCATGCTTTTTCCCTGCGTTGGATTTCTTTTGTGATTTTTATTTTATGGATATGAATAGATTCCATTAAAGTACATCTACGTCAATCCCTGCTTTCTTAATGGAAAAGGGAGAATTGAACTTGGAATTACAGACAACCTTGGGAATGTAACAGAGTGGCCCAGATCCCATGAGTGTCATCAGTCATGTGTGACAAAGAGGGACAGAGGTTGGAAACCATTGCTCTAATCAAAGTAATTTGAGGAAGTTATCTTGTATTCAGTCTTATTGCTAAAGCACAGTAGATGATGAGGCAGATAGAAAAAAAGCAAAACCCTTATTGTTCCATGCCTTGGAAGACTTGCCAGCACACAGGCGTCCGTCCAGCTAGACATGCCAACATCCATAACTTCAAACAGAGATAACCAAATAATCTCTCTAGCAATTCTTGTTCTAGGTAATTTCCTTCATTAGTTCTAATCTTACTCAGTGCTAACCTGGTAATCCATAAACAGGAACCAAACATATATATCTCTCCTGACATTGCCCTTCGTCATAGGAAAGAGAAATGCCTCTTTGATTAACATTATGTTGCTGAATTTCATCACAAAGCAATCTCATCGTTCACAGACTCTATCGAGCCAAAATAAAGGGCTTGAATTTTTTTCTTTGGTACTCTATTACATCAATGGATAAAGGTGTAGAGGAAGGAAAGGAAGTTTCTAATGTGAAGCCAAAGAAACAATGAATGTAAAGAAAAAGAAACAATATCTAAATAGTGGGGCAATTTCATGCTGAAGAAAAATTCTAGAATTTCCACATACATGTTAGTAAAAGCTTTATAATAGCGTGTGAGTACATTTAGGTCAGTAAGGAAACACTTAAGGGAGAAAATTAGTGAGGAAATAACTGTTTAGTGCACTAAACATTGCCCTGCTGACCTGAAAGAGTTAATGCTAACTTTACAATCTTAAATTATTCCCAGGGAGATTATTTTAAGCAAATATTCTCTGAAAATGCAATACCATATACTCTCCACCTTCATTTCTGATGCAGTTTATGTAGAGTAATTTTAAAATGAACTCCACAAGACAACCAAATTGTTTGGTTGCATCATAATTTTGTGATAATGTATTTGCTCCTAGACATTACATTTTCAGTATTCTAGAACTATAGATAAAATCCAGCTAATGCAAGTGCTTCTATAGTGAATATTCAAGCTAAAAGAAGTGTTTAAAGGAGAAACAGAAATGTGACAGGCACAAGCCACTGTCACCCATTGTCTAGATTTCTCGAGTTCTTTGACTTGGTTATTTTATTCAGAGTTTTATTCAGGTTAGTGACTAGGCTGCTGGAAGGTTAGAAATGTATAATGGAGAGGAAAGTTTAATAATAAGTGCAGTTTAATAATAAGTGCAACCTGGTGCCAGGGAAAAGCTGTGAAAGAGCTCGTTCTCCCCCCCTGCTCACACTGAGATCCACACAAACAATATTGTTTATAGTACTCTATTACATAGGCGAGGACAAGAGAAAGTACTTACATTATGGGGAATTTACCATGTGTAAGGCACTGTAACTAGATATCATTACCATATATTGCCAACGGAAAATTTTCTAACATAATCTGCCTATAAAATGAAAACATAGTGGCTATAACTAATATTCTAAAAAGCAAAACGTCCTAATGCAGATTAAAAGGAGCTGTCATTAAGACTCTTATGGGTCTGGTGAAACAAATATATTTTAACTGCAGTTTAATTGCTGCAGTGAGTTTCATTTTAGATAGATGCTGATCTCCTAGTCACCTCTTAATGTGAACATTCCCATACCGCCACCCCCACCCCTTCTACACTCCGTGCACTAAATTACTTCCCCTATTTTCCTGTTTTACTGTGTTCCTATGTATTCATATAGCTACTATTGCATTTGCCCAATTCTATTACTTTTTTATGTATACGTATCTCAGCGTTGTGAGCAAGTGGACTACAAATATTAGTTTTATAAATTATTGCATTTCCCATCAGCCTAAATGATGTCAAGGGTTAAACCAAACTCTGAATGGAGACAAGGAGCTTGCAGCCTATTGAAGGAGAAACATAAAGGACATAAAAAGAAGTGCTAAAGGAAATGAGAATGATAACTTTGGGTATTATGGGATAAGCAACATCAGCTTGCCTCCGAGAGTCAAAGAAGTTTTCCTGGAGAAGAGAATTATTTGCCTATAAACTAGTAGGTAAGTCTAACTAGATTGCTAGTTAGTGAGATGAAGAGATAGAGAAAATTATTCTGGACAGAAGAGAAAGCACAACAATGTGTACACCATGAGATAAAAATTTCAATAATTCTAGATTATACTGAAGACCAAATGACAAGAAAGGAAGCCATGAATCATCAGATAGGAGGCATGGAATGGAAGTTGCTGTAGAAGTTGTTAAAAGAACTTAGACTTTATTCTTTCTCGATGGGTAGTCAGGGAGAGATTTTTTTTTTTTTTTAAAGGTAGAGAAAGGGCAGATATCTATCGCTACTGTGCAGTTGTGGAAAGGATAAATTTGAAATGAATAATATTGGAAACCAGGAAACTAACTGGTCTTAATGGTTCTAGTAATCCATGTGAGAAATTGCGGCAACCTGAAGTAAGGTGATAATGGAAGTGAAGAGACGGACGGGACAGTGCTTGGTTCTCCACTTTGGCTTCACATTAGAACACCTAAGGATCTTGTAAAAGTCCTGATGTCTAGTGCACCTCCCTCACCCTGCCCCAAACCATTTAAATCAAAATTTAAACTGAAGCATCAGTATTTTTAAAAGCTGTGCAACCAAGGTTGTCAATTCCTGGACTAGCAGGTATTGGTAAAACTAGGAGGTAAAATTAGCAGGTCTTGGTGATGGATTGATAAAGGAATGAAAAGAGAGATAGGTGTTAAGTATAAAACCCAGATTTCTAGTTGGGGAGACTAGGTAGATGCTAGTACTGGATAGCCCAATCTATTTTTTCTAGCCTAGGCCGTGGCCACATATTAAGTGGAGATAGAAGTTAGGAACCCCAAGACAGGAACAGTCCTACAAGAAACCTCCAGAGTTCTAGAAACTTGTCCCTATTGACCGCTGCTGTGCCAAAAAAAACAAAAACAAAAACAAAAAAAGATCAAACCCTGAACTACCCATGGCTCCATAGCTTATCTTGCTAGCTGTAGGAGAATCCTTGCTACCAACACCAAATATCTATTTATCTTTATCGTTACTTAATTTTTTTTTCTCATTGAAACAAAGATTTTCAAGCTGTATTCAGTGAAATAAAGGTTGGTGGGCTGCTGAGAGTGGTGTTTGAATAAGGGAGTTTGAGCAGATGGACTGGTGGGCCTCTACCTCACTTAAGCAGAACAGCTTCATTTTATTTATATAGATATTAAGATGCCGCACAATGTTTTATTTTAAAAGAAGGTATGCTAAAATTAGTTTGAAAACATCTGTGCCAGTAGATGGTGAGTGGGAACGGATTAATCAGATACAGTAAATGCTATTGATTTTATTGCTTGAAGGTTTAAGGGGATTATTAAAATGATTTTCAAATTGCCAAGGCAGGCTGAGTCACACCCTGGAGACAGCCATATATGTTGCCTAAAATAAGGTTGGCTGATGCTGGAGCAGACAGTTGGTATTTTTTGATTTAGCTCTTAAACTTCCTTTTTGTTCAGTTCTCTGGCTCTACTCGTGATTGGTGGTTACCTAAGCTAGATACCCTGTTTCTCTAGACTTCAAATCCCCATCTTTCCTTTGGCATCTTATTTCCATGAGAGAAAGTCTGATGAATCTGCACATATTCTTTTGAAATATTTAAAATAAGTTTTAATTTTCTTTGGATAGATATATAATAAGAGCAAAAGGTACAAGAAGGTATAAAATAAAAAGTAAATCTTTCCTCAAATGAATCTTCTGGCAAATGAGTTTCCTTCTCCAGGAGCCAGTAGATTCTTATGTCCATGTTCAAAGACATTCACTGCATGTAGACAAGTGTTCATATGTGTTCTATTTTTTTCCCTTTTAACAAATAAACAACATGCTTTGCTTTTGTCTGTACTTTGCTTTTGTCACTTAGCATATATTCTGGGGATGATTCTATATCCATACATGATGATCTCCTTTGTTTTTTAAAGCAAATTCTTCTATTATGTAGATATACAATAACTGAGTTAATCAGAGGTAGTATTTAGTATGTTTTTTATATTGTGCTATTATAAACAATGTTGCAGTGAATATATGCATATACTTATACAAGCAGGCCTATGGAACAAATTCCTGGAAGTGGAATTGCTGCTTCTGCATCAAATTTCCATAGATATTGCCAAATAATTTCCATAAATATAGCACCATTTTACATTCCCGGCAAAATATACAAAAGTGCCTTTTTCCCTACCCTCATCAACACAGTGTATGTGTAAACATTTTAATCTTTCCTAATTTAAGAAATTATCTTATAATTTTAACTTATATTTATCTCATGAATAAGTTTGAGCATATTTTCACATGCTTAGGGGCCTGTTTGTATTTGCATTTCTCAGACCTGTCTAAATCTTTTGCCCCTTTTAACTTGAGTTGCTGTTATTTGTTCTTATTGCTTTATGGAAAACTTTTAACTATTAAGAAAATCAATTTCCTTTTGGAAACTGGAATTGGAAATTTTTTTCTTACTTTTTTGTGGTTTTGCTATATAGGATAGTTTTAGAATTACATAGTCAAAATCATAATTTTTTTCTTTTGTGATCTCTTTTATTCCATAATTAAAAATAACTTTCCCATTCCAACATCAAACTTTTCCAAAGTTTCTTCTTCTATTTTAAGTTTATTTTTCACATTTAATTTCTTACTGTACTTGGAATTTATTTTTGTATAAATTGGTAAGAAAGGATACATCTACTTAGTTAACCAGCTGTCCCAATTAAATTTATTAATCATCTATTTTTCCACCTATGATTTCAAATATTAAGTTTATCATATACAAAAATTCCTTCTCTATTTCTATTTCTATTTCTATTTCTAAACTTTCAGGTCATTCCATTGATCTGTCTATTAATGTGGTAATACATCACTGTTTCATTTACAAGATAGAGTTAAATATCTAATAGGACTATCCCCCATTATACTTCTTTATGAAAATTTTTCTGGATTTATTTTTTTTCTTTTTTAAATATAATGATTAAAATCATCTTGTCTAAATGCCATTGGTATGTTTATTGAAATCGTAATTATTTCATAGGTTGATTTCATGATATTTAACATTCCTAATCAAGAACAAGATACACTTTTAAGTCTCCTTGTAAATCCTTCAGCAACATTAAAATTTTTCTTTATCTAGAACTTGTCTGCTTCTTAACAAGTAAATTCTTGGGCAGTGTGTTCATTTTAATTTTAGTTTTTTAAATTGGTTGGTAAATGGGGTCTTTTCTTCTATTACACATAGTCTGTCTAGCTGTTCATATCTATCTCTCATATGGTTATTTGATAATTTTCCTTTAGTGTATTCAAGTAGAAACAGTGTGATGCACTTGGGTGTGTGTATGTGTGTGTGTTTGTGCATTTGGTGTATGTTAATTTTTATCTCTATCCTATGACAGTTTTATAGCATTTATAGTATGATTATCACAAATATATACCAAAGGTATTACTTGATCACTTCAAATATTGTTATGGAAATGGCCAAAAAATTTATTGATTAGTAAAAGAGATATCAGAAATATATATTACCTACTTAAACAAATGGTATTTAAGGTATGTGAAGGCTGAAAAGCTTTAAGGAACCCCAGTGCCTTAGCATGAATGAGGTAAGAGAATCCCAAGGAAAAGAAGCCCAGCTTTGTAGCAGCACATGAGATGTAGAGTCTTGTTCACTTTGTATTCCTTAATGGAGCTCCCCGTGGAATGACCCAACTGACTGGCCCTTCCACCAGAATGCCATTATGTCCAATTCAGAGTGGGCCTTTTGAGTGAGATATTGTTCAGAGTGTATCTTGCTTTGAGAATTGTCATGTAACTGACCATTCTTTGAGTGATCGCTGGTAACTGCTTTTACCTTTGTCAGAACTTCTTTTGAGATATAATTTCCTTGTGATATACCATGGGGCGATAGAAATTGATCCAGGCTGGTGCCCTGATGATTTTGCACAAATCGACAGAGACTACACGAGGAAGGCTTAACCATAGCAAATCTTGGCAGAATTTGGTCCTCCCGGAACATGAGAGCATACGAGTCTTTTGAGGTGTTGCTACAAGGCCCTTATCATGGATGGATAGGTATATCCATCTCACAGAAACAATCTTTGAGATAGTTTCTCATCCTCTCCCAGATTCTGACAAGGCATGGGTATTTTGGCCTTGCTCTCATCCTTCTGTTACAGCGGCAAACCATACAATGTGTTAGCTACTGCCTTCAACCAGTTCCTCAGCAACAAGGTGTCCAACCCTCATGTTGAATTGTCATCTGTCCACTTTTGTTTTGGTGTTGTCCTGTGGAAGAAGAGATGTAGTGAGATGTGATCCGTGTTATTCTTGTTTTGATTGTCCAGGTAAATAATACAATATCTGAATCTGAAAAGTTTGAGGGGAGTGAAGGTCTAACTTCCAAATAACTTTAATGATTGGAGGCTACTGCTATTTCCTGAAATAATCTAACAATTGTTGAATCAATAAAATAGTTTTAGAACATAACATTGATAAACACGAAAAGTATTGGTTTTTTATACACTATTTTTTTTTTTATTCAGCCACCTTACTGAATTCTCTTAACATCGATAATAGATTTAAGTTTTTATCTTGGGTTTTCTAGTCTGTATTGCTCTGAGAGATAAAGGACTGTCTGTTAAAAATTGCCTGTATTGGTTTTGATTGGACTCAGCCTCTATACAGTTGATTCTCATTGTTTGTGGTGGTCATGTTCTGTAAAGTTACTGTGAACAAAGAAGTAGTGAATGCTAAACCACTGTTCACAAAGGGAATCTCTATCATTTTATCATATTTTATGGATTCTACAAAAGAGAAAATAAGTCTCAGGAGTGTTAAGTGAGTTACCTAAAGCCACCCCCCAACAGGCACCAGAGTGGGAATTCAAACCCTATTCAACTGGCCCAGAGGTAGAATTGCGTAAACTACACTGCAGTGCTTCCTACTATCTCCACAGTTGGTTATCTCTGTATGAGGAAGGACTGAAAAAAAAAGGCAATGTTGCCTTGTTCAACCTCAGTTGGGAATGTGTGGGTCAGGCAACTTAATTTTTTTGCTATTTTGTGCATGTCTGCAAATGACTAGGGAAGTGCCGGTCATATTCATTTTGTGGTTATGAATAAATTTTAGTGAGTAGGCCCATTCACAAATATACACATGCGTTCTAATTCCAAGTAACGTGTTAGTCTTCATATTTGGGGAGGAGATTAAGGGCTAAAGGCTATCGGAAGGAGAGACCCAATTCTGAATTTGGTCAGACATTCTTGGATATAGGGTCTGGGAAAACTTTAGCTCCAGAATATTAGTAGCTGATTGCTGAACTAATAAGATAAAAGTCTGGAACCAAAGAAAAGTGGTCCACTAAGTAGTGTTATGACTTACAGAAATTAACCAGGGAAAAGAAAAGGTATTCTATAGGACAAAGACCAGATATTGTGCAGTAATGTGATTCATACTAGAAAAATATCTAAATTAATATGGACATGAAAAGAATGTTAAAATTCAAGGGGAGGAAACAAAATGATAAATGTGTATTGTCAATAAAACAGATTTAAAAACTCAGAACATTTTCATTCAGTATTTCAAATGAATAAAAGTAACTAAGTAGGAAAATTGTAATTATCAACTTCTGATAAAGATTTCCAGTTGCCCAACTCCCCAATCCAAACATGGTGGGATTCAGTCTGCCATTCACAAGCAGCAAAATAATCTCCCATGAGTTATCAAGTTTATGGTTATAGGCCTCCTATGGGGCATTGAGATAATATTTTTAATGGTTTAAACCCTGTACTTTCTTGGAGGGGTAACTCCATAGCAAGCAGTAATATGAATTTATTTGACTAATTTATTTAGTCCCCATTTTATGTTACAGAGAGTACAATCTTATGTTGGAGGAATATAATTAGTATGAGTGGGTTTAGTGCAATTGAGAAGATAGTATTTAGCCATAATCAACAACTCAGCTGAAGCTTTAGTGACCAAAAGGTCACACGAAAATACTTTGACAATATTATGACAAATTCAAGAAATTTTTTTCCTTACTTCATAATATTCCCTAGGACTATATTATGGTAAATGGTATCAGAAATGCCGTAGTTTCTAGGCTCCCAGGTGGTTCACCTTTGGCAATTATTCTCTATTCAGGTCCTAAGAGAAACCCTGCATCCTTGCATTTTAGGATTTTAAAATAGTGATGAAGACACATAAAGATAATAAGATGACCAACAGTATGCTTTAAGGCCTAATAAGAGATACAGGTATAACGCTTTCAAATTGAAGACAAAATCTTGTACAGAAATGTTGTAGGGTTGGGATGGGAATTATTTCCTGGAAAAACAAGAAGTTGGGTTTTAAAATGGATCTTAAAGGATTCAGCTTTAGCATAATAACCACCCATTACTACTAGCCAAATCTGCAGTTATAGGTAAATTCAGACTTCCTTTAAGAAGTTCCCATTATCCTCTCTTCCTCAGGTTCACCTTCTTAGAGTCTACTTTTATAGCCAGAAAATGCTTCTCTCTGGCTAAACAAATAAAAATAAGATCTACTCTGATTGCAGAAGGCACTACATCATTACTGGGGGCATGTTTTTGTATTTAAACACAAAATGTAAGTTAGCACTGCCTTCCAAGAAGAACTCTAGATCAGATGAACTGGATTGTACTGATGGTGTGGTTGAAAGCAACAGTAAATCACAGGTAGCATAAATCCAAAATGGAAGTACTGACTAGTCTGTCAAATGTCTGGAGACCAACATTGGTGCTTCTGTGGTTCACATAAGGACCCAAAAGAATCAGAAGATGAGTTAGAGAAAGCTCCAAGGAGCAAGCTATCCTGGCTTCCAAGGAGACAATATGGAATATTTAATCATTAAAAATTAAAGACTAAGGAAACACTAAACATAGTATCCCTGTCTATTGCCAACAAAATATTTTGAAGTCCCTGAAATTCTGTTTCCTAGATAAAGAAATGACAACTCAGATGTTTCTATATAGGTCAGACAAATTTATTAAGAAACACTGCCTAACTTAAAATTTGAAATATTACACAAGCAGAAGAAACCATGTTAACATAAAATAAAATGGGGAATAAAGTTTCTATCTTGAATATGATCTTGATCTTTCTCTCTCTCCCTCCCAGCCCACTACCTCTCTCTTCTCCAGTTGTTTTCTCCAGAAAGCAATCTGGAATTCACTACATTCAGGCAAACCAGAATTCCTCTGTGACTGTGATGATTTGGTTCTCCTAAAAAGATTTCTAAAAATAGAGAAATCTGAGAAGGAAGCTTGGTGGATTCTTAAATAGGTTTTAAGAAAAAGTATATAAAACTTGGAAATAAGCAAAAAAGAATATTAGATGTTCTTTCAGTGCAGTGTGGGCTTGTATTTGATTGACCCTCTCTTGACTGCATTTTTATACAACTGTAAAGGCCAAGCTAAAATTGCAGTTTTTAGCTCAGTAAAGCTGCAGATAATTTCTGTCTTGTGGAAAACAAAACCTCAACTGTTGCAGTTTATTATTTTCTAGGTCTTAAACTATGTCCAATTGTCTTTCCTAACATTTCTTTATTAAACTGCTTATGAATATCAAGTTCCTCAAGTTCTCATTTAACTGGTCTCAGTAGCCTACTGATTATCTCTTTCATTTCATGTGTTCATCTTATATTTGCATGAGGGTCATAATTTTACATTTTTGAAAGTTATACTTTAACAAGATCCTTATAGGTGTTTATTAAGTTGGTGAAACCACCTCACTCAGGGATCGTGTCTTTAGTTTAAAAACAGTACCCGGAGGTGACCAAGCTCTTTAGAAGTGATTCATGCTCACCAGTCTTCAAAAACAGGCTAACAAATGAGCCAGTTACAAATATATTTATTGACAACAGGAGATAGGTTTTACTTGTGACTAAAAGACTGGGATTGGGTAAATAGACTCCTTACCCCTGGCTATCAAGAAGCCAAGAATAATATTAAAATATTGCTTGGGGAGAAAAAAATTAGAACAGTAGGAATTGAGAGATCTTGAATGAAATATCTTTTGTTCTGTTGAAAAGCCAGCCAGTATTTTTTTCTCAGTCTGTTGTGCTTGCTAATCTCCATTTGCCATTGAGCCTATACCTTCGCTAATTTGTTCTATGCCCCAGGAGGCTGATCCCTATGGGAGATCAGCCCTTCCAGTTAGTTTCAAGTTGCATTCAGCCAATGAAAGTCACCAACAGGAAACTGGAGTATGGGAAGAGAGAAAGGTTGGGGCATTTTTCTCCTGTTCCCTCCCTGCTACTGTGCCAAATCTCACCATCACTACCACTGCTACCATAAAATCTTCCCTCTTTGGCTTCCTCATTCATTAAGGTCCTATAATTATTTTTTTCCTCTTTCCACTTCCTGTGTGCAGTAAATGATAGTCTTCGGGTGCCTCAACATCTCTTGTCCATTCCTTTAATCTGGGAATGGTTCTAAACACTATGTAAAATTTTGCTGCATTAAAGTCTCTTTATTTGAACCATCTCCTCCTTAACCAGCCCACCACAGAGATGCCAGAGTCAGTTCTTCATTCACCATCTGCTTCTATTAGTTCTCTCTTTATAACATTTGCAACCCACCTTAGTTCTATTTTTGCTGCATGCATTGTCTCCTGCCATCCCAAATTACGAAGCAGTATTTCAAATCACATACTCAATTGAAATAGGTATCTCCAAAAACATTCCATATTCTCTCATACACATTCTATTCTGTGTTCCTTAAATACCCCTTTCCCTATTTTTCCCACCTGTAAAAAAGACTAATTATCATTTCATATCAATCTGCCAAACCCTGATTTTCAAAGACTGTCATGGTTTATAATGCAATAAATTTGGAGGGGAGGAATATTAATATCCTATATACCTCTTTGCACCACAGGAACCCCTAAATATCAATTCATAAAATTCAACAGCAAATTATATAGCTCTCAGCACAGTACTATGGATATCTCTTACCCCTTTCCACACATTGATTGTTCCCTGATCAATGATACTTCTAGTACACCTGCTACATTTCGTTTGCATTATGCAAAAATAGCACTTTTATATTCAAACTAGGCCTGTTTTGCCATGGCAACCTTCTTTGTAGTTCTTTAACCTTAATCTTGTGCCACATGTCCCAGCATACCCAAGTATTCCTCAGACCCAGATTAGAACTCACCTTTCTGTGGTTACTTTTGATTAAATGTATTTTTCCTACCTAATCAATACCTCTGAGGCCTCTCACCTGCTTGAAGAACAGTACCTGCTCTTAATTATTCATATCCTGTTAAAAATGAGTAAGGTCTAGAAATTTAGTGTTATAAGCCATTTTCAATATCCCTGACCATTACGGTGGGACTCCTGTTAGAGATCCTGACCACATTAAGTGTTGAAGAACCAGCTCAGACTGAACCCCGTCTGTAAGTCCCATCTTGACTACCTTTGGTTCTGGACAGTGTTTGTTTCCTTTTCTGTGTTACACACACTTTTTAAATGCCTCTGTTATGACACTTCTCACATGGCACTGTCTTTGTATGTTGATGTATAAGTATCTCTTACTGTTGTGAATCCTTAAAGCCTAGACCATTTCTGAGTCATCTCTATATCACCAGCCCCTAATATTGCAATGCCTGTTGCTTAAAATGTGATCAATAATAAATTTGAATTAATGAAGGAAGTAAAGGCTTCAATGGTATTGATTAGGTTAGCACTTGCTTCAGTGGGATTCAGTTTGAATATATATCCTAATAACATTAATTGGACTTGGATATGTTCCCTGTCTCCTAGCCACAGGGATACTTCCATCTGATTGATTTTTCCCCATTTGGAGCTTATACTTGGTTGTTTCACTCTTAGAGAGTAATTTAATCATTTGCTTTGAGGGCATATATTTGTATCCACTAAGACTTAGCTTGTCAGTGGGGCTGACAAGGAGCTGAGCATGTTGATAGCTTAACTTTGTGAAGTGGGAATCCTCAGTGAATCAAACATCACATTACAACCACTTGTCACCATAGGCCAACTCAGTTCTCAGTTGAGGGACACAGCTGATAAGTCTTATTTGTCTAAACCAGACCTACATTCCCAAGTCCTTGACTGGGAGACCCTATACCTGAATCCACAGAGATCATAGAAGTATTTCCTTATGATGACCATTAGTAGCATCTATAGTGCTTTGTAAACTATGAAGTACTATGTCAAGACAAAAATCAATATTATCATTCCGCATGATACATGTGTTACTTGAATTATTTAAAAAGGCCATCTAAAGATTGTACATCAGTGTGATACTCTTCAGAATAAGGTTGCATGCCTTCTGGGCTGCATGCATCCCTCTTAGTTTATACAGATCATCTCACTGGCGTTTTGTGGATAACTATTAATAAAATGGTCTTGCCTTCCAGTGAAGATGTGAAAAAAATAACTAATCAAGGAAAAATGTAGAAAAATGTGAAGAACAACAAAATTATTACTTGTGGACATTGTTGAAGTGTCAAAGAAAATGCTGTGTTAACAGCTTCCAATTCTCCCCCAGGAAACAGCCAAACTTACTTCTATATATTAGGTTCTAGCATTTTATCTCTTGGATAGGCAATATATATATATATATACACACATATATATACGTATATATATATATTTATATTCTTTTTTAAAATTATTTGAGAGAGAGAGAAAGTGGGGTGGGGGGAGTTGGAAGAGGGAGAGAGAGTCTTAAGCAGACTCTTGCACTGAACGTGGAGCCTGACATGGGGCTAAATCTCAGGACCCTGAAATCACAACCTGAGTCAAAACCAAGAGTCAGATTCTTAACCAACTGTGACACCCAGGCACCCCTATATTTATATTTTTTATATTATTTAGAATCACTTGTCTTGTTTTGCTTCCACTGGACTTGTTAATTCTTTTTTTTTTTTTTTTAATTCTTATCAAAGTCAACACAGAGTACTGGCACCCAACTCTCCCTCATATCTGACATGTTGAGGTAATTTGAAATTCCTCTAACCAGAAACCCCGGTACTGTACTAGGCTCTGCCATACACCATTGAGTATGACATGAAGTCTGTCGTTAGTCAGTATACAGTCCAGTATAAAATTACAAGTTTTTTTTAAGGAATGCTAATAATATATGGGCTGCTTATGATTATAAATCAATTTTTAGGTCTATATAAGTATTTGAGGGGGAAAATCCATGAGTACTCTTTATTATGTAGCCAGAACTGAGCTAGATTTCTTCCCTTTCTCCCTCCCTCCCTCTTTTCCTCCTTCCCTCCTCTTCCTCCTCTCCCTCCTCTCCCTCTCTCTCTTTTTCTTTCTCCTGACTCTCTACTCCAGCTGATGCAATCAACTTACTGCACTCCCTAAATGATCACTAGTTCCAACTTGGAGGAATTGGTCAGGTCTGATGCTAGAAGTGATTCTTCTAAGAAATGAGTGTCATGAAATCTCAGGATAAGAGGTATTCCTAAGATTTACTTGACCATCCCTCTCACACAGTGTAATCGAAAGCAGGTATTGATTGAACAACCTGAATCATCCAAAAGGCAGTAGCCTTCTTATCAGTTAGATTGCTAGGGTAAATAAAATTTAAAAAATAAAACAGTGCAAAAGCAGATGTAGCTTCAACTTTTTTTTTCATCTTTAAATCTTGGCTCAACATTTGCTCAACACAGAATCCATTCTCAGGCAGAGTTATGAAATTGAGGATATAGCCCTGCATTTCAAGTATTAGTCCTAAAGTTCACTCAAGTTAAATGTTCTAGCTCACCTGATCAATGAGCCATGAAGACATAGACTGGTTTTTCACGGTTATATACCCATAACTACAGATGGAAAGATTAAGAGAGGAATGGATGCTTCTAAAACAACAAAGATACAGAGACACAAAGTGCCCGATTGTAGTGGCTACTTATCAGGCCTCAGTGGAGGCAGTTATTATTGTCTTTACACATAAAGAACTCTCCTCTAAATTTTAAGGGCTTCTTTGACAATATATCTGGTTTTACTGTTCTTCATGCTACATTACTTTGCCATTTTGCCTTCCTGATTAAGTTACCCCTATCCATTCCACAAGACTTTGAGTTCCATAGCAGAATATGTTCCTTTGTATTCTCCTAAATGCATTGTATGGGGCTAGATACACAATAAATAGGTGGTAAATAGACAGTGAATTGGTGTAAATTACTATCCATTAGATTATTTTCCTCTATCAGGAGGCAGTATATCTTTTTCAGTTTATTCTTCCTGTACTAAGCAGAGATATCCAAGATCTGTGATGATTTAGAGCCTGTTCCAACTGCTTGACTTCGAATTTATCATTTAGTTTTGGATTTTTGCTTTTTTAAGGGGAAAAAAATCACATTTGGAACACATTTTTGTTCTGCATGCATAATTAAAATTTAAGTAGTAGTCATTTTCATTTGGACTATGTCAACTCAATTAAAATATTAATTTGTGTGATTCTGTTTGTATGCCTAATGCAGACTGAATTTGCAGGTAAGATCATAGATTCCATTAATGATGTAGAAGCCATCAGAGTAATAACATTAGGAATTATAGATGCTCAGGAAGGGAAAATGAACTTGTTTTAGAAAAATAAGTTCCTGAATCTCTATCTTT
The DNA here is from genome assembly GCF_017311325.1 of Ursus maritimus. Lineage (NCBI taxonomy): Eukaryota > Metazoa > Chordata > Mammalia > Carnivora > Ursidae > Ursus > Ursus maritimus. The sequence continues at coordinate 42,133,760 of NW_024426774.1, forward strand.
GAAATATTTTTCTTCCCTTCCTGCCCACACACACCTGTCGGTGGCTATGGGAACACACTTAACAAAAAGGAAGAAACTGCAGAATCTCTTTGAGCATTTGTATATTGCCAGCAACATTAAGCCACACCATAATTCTGTTGCATGGATACAACCTTTGAGTGAACTTTCAATATTTGGATGAAATGGGGAATATTCACACAATAATAACAATGTTGCCCAGCCTGACTCTCCGAGATCTTCCATAGTTCATACTCCCTGGACCCCTATGCTCCAGCTACATTGAACACATCATGGGGTTACCCCATGTGCTGTTGCCTCTGTCTGGAATGTTCTTTCCTTTTCTTTTTAGATGGCTAACTTCAACCCAGACTTCAGCTCCCAACACAAATATCACTTGCTCAGATGCTTTTCCTGACCCATCATACCCAGTTAAGCCATTGTGCTTTAGCGTACTGTAGTTTTCCTGCATAACACTTGCCCAGGTTTATAATTAAATGTTTACCTGCATATCTATTTAGTTGATGATCTCATTTTCATACTACCATAAGTCAGAAAACAACATCTATTTTGTTTACAACTGTATACCCATAGCATAGAGCAGTTCTTCTCTAACAGCTGCCTAAAAACATGTAAATTTCAGTTTCTTACTGAGTAATCACAGTAGCCATCTAAGGCTAAGTGTGGTATAGTTTCCGAAGATGAGTGCCATAATATCTTCCCTTCCTGTATGTGCCTCCTACTCCACCCATCAAGAGATGGAATCAATTTTCTCTTCCTTTAAATCTGGGCTGACCTGGAGACTTGGCTTGACCAATACAATTGGTCAATACAATATATAGGAAGTTACGTGTGCCCATTTTAGGCCTAGCTTTTAAGAAGTCTGACATCTTCCTCTTCCTCTCCCTTGGAAACTAACCACATGATGAAAGAGAGACCAGTAAAGACTATCAGATTATGAGACATTACACAGAGAAAGACTAAGAGACAGAGAGAGACAGAGGCAAAGACTGCATGAAGGAGTATTAAGGTGCCAGACATGTTCGGGAAACTTTCTTGGACCTTCTAGTCCAACCCAGCTGCTAACTCAATGCAGCCAAGATAATGTCCACAGCCATGCCAAGTGTGACAGAAAACCTCCCTGCTGAACTCTCCTTGAATCCCTAACAGCAGAATCATAAGAAAATAATAAATTGTTCTTTTAAGTTCGAAGTGTTCTGTTATTATCAATAGAAAACTGAAACTGTGGTCCACCAGGAATCTTCAGCATCTCTTTTAAAGAAGAGAAAAGCAAATTTCTGAAAAGTTTAGTCAACCTTCCCAAGGTCATGTAGTTAGTAGAAGGTAGAACCAGATAGTATTGTGCACTTAAAAAAATTATTAATCTAGGGCTGTATCGTTAATATCACATGCACTTCGTGGCCAGTCAAATATATTCTCCCATGTTCCTAAACAACTGCAGTGTTGTAAATATGTATAGTATTTTGTAGCATACAGACCATAATAGCAGGATGATTGAGTGATTTGTGAAATGGCAAAATCAATAGGCTAGGAGGCAGAACGCCTGGTTAAGGACCAAAGTTACTGTCCTCAGCTTTGAGCACAGTTACTTCATCTGTAAAATAAAGGTGCTAGCACTCATCTCCAAGGACTGTGATATACTTTAAATAAGATCATGACTTTAAAGCTCTTTGCAATTTGTAAAGAGCCATAGGGATGTTAGCAAATAATTATCCTGAAATTTTATATTTTTGTTAAAAATTTTTTAATTATTTAAATTCAATTAGCCAACATATAGTGCATCATTAGTTTCAGATGTAGTGTTCAATAATTTATCAGTTGTGTGTAACACCCAATGCTCATCATGTCACGTGCCCTCCTTTATGCCCATCACCCAGTTACCCCAAACCCCCGCCCACCTCCCCTCCAATAACCTTGTTTGTAGACTATAGTTAAGAGTCTCTCATGGTTTTTCTCCCTCTTTGATGACTTCCCATTCAGTTTCCTGTCCCTTCCCCAACGATCCTCTGTGCCTTTTCTTATACTCCACGTATGAATGAAATCATATGCTAATTGTCTTTCTATGATTGACTTATTTTGCTCAGCATATTACCCTCCAGTTCCATCCATGTTGATGTAAATGGTAAGTATTCATCCTTTCTGATCACTGAGTAATATTCTATTGTGTGTATATATATATATATATATATATATATATATATAACACATCTTCTTTATCGATTCATCTGTTGATGGACATCTTGGCTCTTTCCACAGTTTGGCTATTGTGGACATTGCTCCTATGAACACTGGGATACAGGTGCCCCTTTGGATCACTATATTTGTATCTATGGGGTAAATACCTAGTAGTGCAGTTGCTGGGTCATAAGGTAGCTCTATTTTTACCTTCTTGAGGAACCTCCATACTATTTTCCAAAGTGGCTGTACCAGCTTGCATTCCCACCAACACTGTAAGAGGGTTCCCCTTTCTCTGCATCCTTGCCAACAATTTGTTGTTTCCTGTCTCGTTAATTTTAGCTGTTCTGACTGGTGTGATGTGGTATCTCATTGTGGTTTTGATTTGTATTTCCCTGATGCCAAGGGATGTGGAACATTTTCTTTTTCATGTGTTTGTTGGCCATTTGTATGTCTTCTTGGGAGAAATGTCTGTTCATGTCTTCTGCCCATTTCTTGACTGGATTGTTTGTTTTTTGGGTGTTGAGTTTAATAAGTTCTTTATAGATCTTGGATACCAGCACTTTATCTGTAATGTCATTTGCACATATCTTCTCCCATTCCGTAGGTTGCCTTTTAGTTTTACTGATGGTTTCCTTTGCTCTGCAGAAGATTTTTATCTTAATGAAGTCCCAGTAGTTCATTTTTGCTTTTGTTTCCCTTGCCTTTGAAGATGTGTCTAGCAAGAAGTTGCTGCAGCCAAGGTTGAAGAGGTTGCTGCCTGTGTTCTCCTCTAGGACTTACCTGAAATTTTAGAATCTGATTCAGAAGCATTGAGTTATTTAAAGGGTTACCCATTTTGCAATTACCATTAACCTTTGGGGTATGATGTTTATGCAGATTCATTAGAATGAGAATAACACTGTTTCAGTTGTGATTCTGGAGGGAATTTTATACTCCAAAGAAGAAACAAATTATTTGTCTGAATTTTAGTAATAATTAAACAAAATAGCCTGAATTTTGATAAGGCACAGTCCAACTGACAGAATTCTGAAAGTTGCCCAGCACTAGGACAGTCTTCCATTCTCTAAATGCCATAGGCTCAGGGATGAAATTCATAGAAAATGTTAGGAAACACTCATATTTAGAATTATATTCTGCTAACTGATTGATATTAAGGTACAGGGCCACCCATTAACCAACAGCTGATAATGGAGATTTTTGCTTACAATTAAAGTAAGAAGAGCAAGTTCGAAGTACTAGACATTTAAAAAAAAGGACCAATCTCCCAGTCCTTGGTTGTTAGGAGGAAATGAAGAGAAAACAAAGATAGTTGGAAGGAGAAACATTTTTTTTAACCAATATTATATTTGGACCAGGCATCAGAGTATCTCAAATGTCAATTATGTGAAAATAATCAGTGTTATATTTTCTCTAGTCACTGGCTTCACCTCACTTAGTTTGACTCCTCAAATACTTCTGCATAATCATTCGATTATCTCTGCTTCCCTTAAATATACCACCCAAGGTGGAAAGCAGTACTAATCATTTTTGCTGATAAAAAAAACAACCAGAGAATTCAAAAATAGTTGTAGTTGACCTTGATGCTTTTCCTGTAGATTTGTAGACTGGAAAATAATGGCAGCAGCCATGATAGACTAACTAGTCTTCCAGGATATGAATCTCTGTAGATTTTATACCCTGCAGCCATATATCATTTCCAAAACCAAACTAATCCTACTACTCTTCACCTGTCAACTCAATGAGTAGTTCATCTTCCTCTATAGCATTAAGGGAGAGAAATCTTCTAGATGGGCAGAAAACAATTTAAACTCAGTGACACCTAAAAAAAGAAAAACAAATTGACTCTAAGCCATCCAGACTGCAACCCAGAGATGAGGATGGAGTAGAAATTAAAAGAAACCTCTAGCCATCATTTATTTTATAAATAAGAAGTTTCAAAGAAGGTTTGCAGAAAGGAATGGGATCTTTGAAGACAGGATCAAACCTAAGCCCAGATTTTGTTTATTCTACTCTGCTATGGATTGAAACATAATCGAATACTGTCCTCTTGCCAATGAGGCCATTCAGGTACCTGAAAAGTAAGACCAACTCATTGGTTTCCAAAACTATCTATTCACCAAAACCACCAAAGGGCTTTTTGAAAAATATGGAGTTATGGTCTTGGACCTAGGTATTTTAATTTGTAGCCAGGTAAGCCACTATACTAGAAGATCTTGAAGTTCCCTGGGTAGTCCCAAGGTCTGTGAGTTATACTCATCGTCTACAGAGCCTATACTCCTACACAGAAAACCAAAATTTTATAAAATCTAGGGGTAAGATCAGAAAAAAAAAATCTCATCACCCTTTTCTTTTATACCTTCCATTCTCTCTGGGAGAGAGGCAGTAATTAAGAGTCACAGTGGCTTTTTAAAATTCAGTATTTATTAATATATTGTCTTCTGTCTTTTCACAGTATGGTTTATACTTGAAAAGCACTGCCTACAGATTGTGAATCCAAGATCTGCTAGGTCCATATTCCTTTTCAGCAAAGGACTGTCTTGCTTTGAAGCAGTCCTATAACACTAAACATCTTAAGATGTTAAGAGAACATTGATTAGAATTTTTCTGCTTCCAAATACAACTTTTATTTAAATGTCATTTTCCCATATACTACTGCCCTGACGAATCTTCAAAAGGTCATTACTACTGCCATTTCTATGGCTACTGCTTTTTATAGCTAGACATCTGTTTGAGGAAACAATGTGAAAGAATAGTTTCCATTTTCTACTCAAAACTATGGGGGAGAGGGGCACCTGGGTGGCATAGTCAGCTAAGCATCTGGCTCTTACTTTCGGCTCAGGTCATGATCTTGGGGTCCTGGATTGAGCCCCGCATCAGGTTCCATGCACAGCATAGAGTCCGCTTAGGATTCTCTCTCCCCTCTTCTCCTGCCCTTCCCCTCTGTGTGCTCTCTTTCTCTCTCTCAAATCAATCAATCAATCAATCAATAAATCAATCTTTTAAAAAAACTATGGGGGAGAGGAAGCAGAACGGAAGGGGAGAGAGTAGCCCCAAATACAGTATAATTGGCCTTGGGTGTGCTTGCTGTTTTTGTTCATGTGTTTGTGTCTTATAAACTGCCACCAGTGTATTTGTATATTGCTATTCTTCCTCACCCCCACTTCAGTTCTGCCTGCATCTACTCCCACCCATGAAACCCCACTGCTTTTAGGTTCTCTTGATTTAGATTAAAGCATTATGGAGTTAAAGTCAGCCAAATTCTTGAAGTAATTTCTGTTGAAAAAAGAAGCCAGTGGGCAAAGTGCTTAACCCAAAGGAAAAGTATCGACTGATCAATTTTAGGCTTCAGTAGATGAGATATTTTGGGAAGGGTTGCCACACAATATGGGTAAATATGTTGTTGGTTTTTTTTACTATGTACCATGCAAGGAAAGTCTTCCATGGTTCATCTGAGATAATATATGTAGCACAGTTGTAAATTTTTAATCTCATATGCAAACAATGTCAATCTCATACACAGAAAAATGTCTTGCAGAATACAATTCCTAATTTGCCTCTTAGAAACTTCCTGAAATGGTCAATGGAAAAAAAAATAGGAAAAAAAACCCACTTTGAGTTATCAAATTAGATGATAATGAACTATATATTGTAAAATGGGCATTTATACAAGCCATATATCTGATGAACAAATTGACGAGGAAGTCACAAAGGACCAACTTAAAAGATTGTACTAATGGCTATACAAATGGCAAACAAATCAGAAAATCTATTTCTATTTTTCTTCAACTGGTGCCCTTGATTTCTCCTATTACCTTACCTTTCTCTGTCCCTTGGTAATACCACAAGGAATTCTGATTTCTGACTGATACTGTCAGGTTTAAAACAAATTAAAGTGCAACAAAGTTAAAATGGCTAGCTCTCATAAAGATAATTTCTTTTCAGCCCCATTAGTAACTTACACAGGGATAAGGGTATTTCTGTGGAGAAGAAAGCCACGACCTATTTGCCTTTCCTTCATCTTGTCCTGCTGCTGGATCTCCCAGGGTCAAATTGGTGGAAGAAGTTTTCATAGGAAAAGACAGAAAGTCCTTTAATAACTGGCACTGTGATATTATGATTTACAATAAGAAATATATATGTGGTCTTGGCCCCATTTCTGGCACAGAGCTCCTAAAACCGTTGGAATTTCCTAAGTGATGAGAGCAATAAAGGTGTCTTTTGCTACATTAATGAGTGATTTTTGGAGGCACCTAAGAATGGGGGCTGGTAGCCAGGAGAATAAAACTCTTGGGAGGGAGGAGGACAGAGCAGCTGGAGATTGAGATCAATTGCCAGTGGCTAATGATTTAATCAACCCGGGTCGGTTAACACATGTAGGTGCTNNNGCATTCCTGGAGAAGGCATGGAAGGTCTGCGTCCTTCCCTCGTACCTGGCCCTATGCATCTTTTCTATCTGGCTGTTTCTGAGTTCTATCCTTTCATAATAAGTCAGTAATCTCATCAGTAAATGGGTTTCCTGAGTTCTGTGAGCCACTCTAGAAAATTAATTGAACCCAAGGAGGGGGTTGTTGGAACCTGATTTATAGCCAGTTGGTCAGAAGTACAGGCAGCAACATGGACATTTAATCCCTCAATCTATAGCCAGTCTATCAGAAGCAGAGATAATCTAGGTGTATTACTGGCATCTGAAGTAGGGGAGTAGGGGTCAGCCTTTTAGGATTAAACCTTTAACCTGAGTCCATAGTCTCTCATGGTTCAGGAAACGAACAGGGTTTTAGAGGCGAGGGGTGTGGGGGTGGGGGTGGGCTAGCCCGGTGAAGGGTATTTAAAGAGCGCACGTATTGCATGGAGCACTGGGTGTTATACACAAACAGTGAGTCATGGAACACTACATCAAAAGCTCATGATGTACTAACATATCATAATAAAAAGACAAAGCAAACAAACAAACAAAAAAAAAACCTTTAACCTGTGGAATCTGATGCTATCTCCAGGTAAATAGTGTCAGAATTGAGTTAAATTGCAGGACATCCAGCTGGTGTCCAGAGAATTGCTTGTTGGTGTGGGCGAAAACCCTTCCCCACATCAGAATTGGGTCCAAGAACCCAAAAGAAGTATTGATGTAATATTGTCAGTGTCCTCAGTGGCAGCCACTCAATTCCTGGCTGAGACTCTTTTGTGTGATGCATTTATGGGCTTATTTGGAAGCACCATATGGATTTCTATACTGTAGAGTTTCCTAACTCGGGGGATAAGTTTTCTGAGTCACCCTTCACAGTCCTCATATTAGTTCCGCTCCTAATAGTGTAACCTACAACCTTTTGCCATTCAGTATCTTTCATCCTGGTCCATCACCATCTTGGGTTGGGTAATCCTCAAGATGACTAATAATGGATAGCCTCTGTGGAAAACTTAAGAGATTTTTGCTTTGCCAAGTGGTTGGCAAGCAGTGTGGTGCTGCTGCCTCCTCTTTCAAATCCCTTCTTCCTGAGCTGTTGTAGCCAGAAGCCAGACTTTTACAAGCAAGGACAAGAACAGTATCTTCATTCATATATCTCTCCAAATTCCAGGAACACATGAAAGGCTATTCTAAAATGTCTCTTACCTCAGAATGGGTCAGTTAGCTTCAGCTTTTCAGCAAGTGTGTAGGCAAGAGATGCCAGTACTCCATTATTCCAGAAATCCTCAATTTCTATAAGTAACTTTCTTGGATCACTTGATTTGGTTGGGGTTGCAACAATTCTTCTCCCTTCCACCATAATGAGGGGAAAGATAAAACCAAAATTTACTCCCACTAACTAGGGCTATATCATACTATGTCAATATCTTTTTGTAGTGTTTAGTCTCTCCTTTAGATGAATAATTGGGTAACTGACATAAAACTATTAATAGCTGTATTATTTTTGTATTACTGAGTAACAAATCACCACAAATGTAACAGCTTAAAACAATATGTTTTTGTTATCTCACAATTTTCTGTGGATCAGGTATCCAGTTATGGCTTGACAAGGTGCTTGGCTCAGGGATTACAAAGCTAAAATCAAGGTATTCGGTTGTGTTCTACTCTGGAGGTTCAACTAGAAAACAGTCTTCCGTGTTCACACAGACAGTTGGAAGAATTCATTTCCTTCTGGCTGTGGGATCCAGGGCCCCAGCTTCTTACTGGCTATAGATTAGAGGCTGTTATTAGGTACTAGAGACTACACACATTTCCCTGCCACGTGGTCCTCAATATAGCAATTTCCCTCTTTAACACCAGCAGAAGAGTCACTGTAGTTGGTTAACATGGAGACTTAGAAATAGAGTCTTATGGACTTATATATATATATATGAGTGACATTCAGCCACTTTGATATACAGCATAACCTAATTGATGGAGTGATATCTCATCACCTCTGCCATATCGTACTGATAAGAAGCAAGTCACAGGTTCCACCCAAACTTAAGGGCAGGGAAATATACAAGGATGTAACACATTAGGGATCACCTTAAGCTATGTCTGCCAAAATAGTTAAACCAACCCTGTAGAGATGTATCTAGAAACCCCATTTAGAATGTGCTAGTGCTTATCTATTTAAGGCAGCTTTGAAGTTATATCTATAATTCAAAGCAAAAGGAAAAGTCTCAGCCAACATTCTGTTACAAAAAAAAAAAAATCAAAACTTAAGATTCTATGAAATGAAAGAAAGATTTAAACAAGGCATGGAAGAGATATGGGAATTGCATGTGTTTGAAAAAAGATTTAGTCCATGTATCAGAAGTACATTTTAGACATCAATTTTTGTAATCATAGAGAAATTAAAATGCAGCTAATGTAAAGCAAGGAAAAATAGGAGATAAGAGGGTACACTACAATAACAAATAAAAATGACCTAGTTAAAGACTTTAAGGACAGAAAAAATGCCACAGCAAAATTTCAATGTTATTAGTAATAAAAGGGAAATCAACTTTGTAAAAAATATAACAAGTGAAGTGGAGGGCAAGCTTATTAATGGCAATTAAAAGAAAATAAAAGTGTGCATAATATGTTCATCATTTCCATGTAATCAGATGATAATTTCATTCTCAATGTTGATAAGTTGAGAAATATAGACTTAAATGTTTTATAAAGAATTGAACATAACCATAAGAAGAATGAAAATCCATCTATATCACTTTACCAGAGGAACAATATTCCTGATTTATACAATACATAGTAAGGAAATTGAAGTAAAAAATAGAAAATAAAATAATATCACTGAAATAAGAGTAATAAGCCTACTATGTTAATAAGTTTAGCATGATTAACTTTCCTATTTAAAGAAAAAAATATTCCTTAGATAGTGCTAAAGCTAATCATGACTAAACATGGATCCAAAACGTTTAATGATATTAATAAGGCTGTCCCTTTTCAAGGCTAAATTAGATGCCCTTTTTTGGTAGGAGGAATGTGAAATAATTTGCAGATATGTTTTAATACTGCCACAACTTTCTCATGTTCCCATTGTTGTTTCTTTCAGGATCATATCACAGAGGGGAGGAATTAGAATAAATAGAAAGTCATTATAATCTGGCTATTGGTGTCATGAGGCAGCCATCTATCATGAGAGCATTTGTTTATCTTGGAAATTTCTTCTGAAAATTTCTTCTGAAGCCACCTTCCACACTACCCTAGTTCCTTGAAGAAGTATTGCAGTTTTTGGCTAAACTCTTAAAAGCTTCGTCTCCAAGTTCTGACTATATTTGTACCACCGCCTACAGGGTCGTACTATAAATCTCTACCCATACAGGCAAGCCACTATGTTGGTAGGCACACTAGTGCTCTACAGTAATTACTTCCCCACCGGTAAAAAAAAATGCCTGTCTGCCTGGCAAATGGTAGAACTGATGCTTGCCCAATGCTATCTGGTCTTTCCGTGTCCTGCCATACCAGGCAGCAACAGCCTTATTCTTGGCTTTAGTATTCTGTGTGTGTGAAGTGGATGTTGGTTTCTTTGTTCAGGTATACACTCAAAATTCGAAGGACACATAGACGTTTTTTCCAAATCTCTTTCACCATGCTTTACTCTCTCTCTTGTGTCTGCTTGGGGTGGGGAATACAGCAGGAAGCCAAATATATCTATACTTGTACAAACTCCTTTCAAACAATCTTCTTTAACATTTTTAGTGTTTTACATAGTCCAGAGATACATGATCATGACGCAGCAAAGAGAAAAGTTCTGGTATCTTTTTATGTTCTGCGTAGATGAATCTAGTACTTATCTTTAAAATACATAAGAATTTCTCGGCTTACAAAACTAATCCTGAGTTTTATGGATTTAGCCAAAAGCCTGTGTATTTTTTAATATCTTTTTATACATCTTATTATATATCTTTTTAAACATCTTATTGTAAAATAATGACTAGCATTTATTAAGTGTTTATGTTATAAATGCTGTATATCTAAAACCTCATTGTATGTTCACAACAGCTGTAAGAGGTAGGTGTTATTATGCCAGTTTTACTGTTTATTTTTTGGGGGGTGAGGGGTGGTGGGAGGTAAGCCAGGAAACCTATTCTGAGAAGATTTGCCTGCAAGAAGCTTGCTGGTATGTGCTCTTAGGAACTTTGCCCATGCGAGAGTGAAGGTCACAAGACTGGTCAGAGGGAGAGGCTGAACGTCAAGGCATTTGCAACATAAGCCTCAGCTGATCCTAGAGGATGCTCCAAGCTAGAGTTACTCTTCAGATTTGACCTGAATTAAGTTAATTAAGCCTGGACTTTTTATGTGCATACTGATCACTCCCTGGGCCAGGGATTTCCCTGGCTTGAAGGCAATTTCTGCAAGGTACTCAGCTATGAGTCATCATCATACAGGGAAAGGAATGCCTAAGTCCAAAAAGCATGGTCTGGGTGCTAATCCACTAATGACAAAATTGAGATAGATTATAGTTTCCATTTTTACACAGCCCAGTTTGTAAATAGATAATTATGCCCATTCTAAAATCTGGTTATGAGGAAGAAGGAGAAATCATGAAGACATACATAATAAAGTAGTATAGAACATGAAAATGAAAAAAAAAAAAGGAACAGAACAAGAAATTTTATCCTAGAAAAAAATTAAATAGACCACTGCCATTGAAGATAATTGAGAAGTGACTAAAGATTTCTTATGGAAAAAAGCACAATGACCAGATGGGTTTAAAGATGAAGTTTACCTAACTTTAAAGACTAGATAATTTGGGGGCGCCTGGGTGGCTCAGTCCTTAAGCGTCTGCCTTCAGCTGAGGGCGTGATCCCAGCGTTCTGGGATCGAGCCCCCCATCAGGCTCCTCCAATGGGAGCCTGCTTCTTCCTCTCCCACTCCCCCTGCCTGTGTTCCCTCTCTCGCTGGCTGTCTCTCTCTGTCAAATAAATAAATAAAATCTTTAAAAAAATAAATAAAAATAAAGACTAGATAATTTCAAATTTATTTAAAATCTACCAGAACATTGAGGGGCCTGTGTTTTTCAGTCGGTTAAGCATCTGACTCTTGATTTTGGCTCAGGTCATGATCTCAGGGTCATAGATCAGGCCCCATATCAGGCTCTGCACTCCATGGGGAGTCTTCTCAGGATTCTCTCCCTCTCTCCCTCCTTCTGTCCCGCCCCCCACTCATGCTATAAATAAATAAATAAATAAATAAATAAATAAATAAATAAATAAATAAATAAATTTTAAAAGGTAAAATCTACTAGAATGTTGTAAAGTTGAAGAGCTTAATTCATATTTTGAAACCAACATAATTTTAATACCAAAACCTAACAAAACAGCAATACAAAAAAGAAAACTATAAATCAGTTGCACTAATAAATATATGTAAATAAGTCCAATTACATTTTCAAAAATACAATCTAATAATTCATAAGGAGTAAAATACATTATAGACAAGTATAGCTTATTTCACAGATTCAAGAATAGTTAAAATATCAGGAAGGTATTATTGTTGAGACTTGAGACCATCTGTGTCAGAATGACTTAGATAAAACTAGACCAACTATGCCAACATCACTTCACTGTGTGATGCAAGAGGAAACTTTGCCCAGTGGAAAGAAAGCTATAAACCAGTAAATTATTTGCCTCAGAAAATTTCATCAGAATTACTTAGTGAAGACAGGGTCTGCTAACCTGGGCAGTTTACCTTTAAATATTTTACTTATCAGACTTGCCTCAAAGCCCTTAATTTGCTGTCTACCAATCCAAAATGATCATGTCTAAAACGTGCTTGATCCCAATCAGCTCTCTAGCTTGAAAGATCTACCTTAAACTAATTGAGCCCAGATATCAACACCTTATAATTTGGCACTTCTGACTTCCTCTTTCTGAGGCATTGCTCAATCTCTGTTAAGTGATTTTCCCCCTTACTACAGTGAGCTTAAATAGTTTTGCTTTCTTAACAAGTTGTCTTGTGATACTTTGGCAACTTCAACAATATAAACAGATAGTGTAAGTTACAACAATATACATGAAAATGTAACATCTTTTGCCATTAAAGGAATACAAATTTGAAATCATAATGATGTATCGCCACACACCTTTTAAAAGAGGTAAAATAGAAAATGTTGATAGTGTCAAGTGCTGGGGAGGATGTAGAGAGACTGGATCTTTCATATATTCTTTATGGGAATGTAAAACGGTACTGCTACTCTGGAATGTAAAACGGTACTGCTACTCTGGAAAGTGATTTGGAAATTTCTTATAAAACAAAACATGTATTTCTCATCTACCTTAGCAATCATACTCCTGGGGCATTTATTACAGGATAATGAAAATTTATGGCCACACAAAAACCTGTAAACATACCAACTTAGTTGTAAAGCCTTATATGTAAAATTGTCAAAACTTGGAAACAATCCAAATGCCCTCGGTAGGGAAATAGTTAAAAAAAAAAAAAAAAACAACAACTGTGGCAAATCTGTACAATGGAATGCTACTCAACAAAATAAAAGAATAAACTATTGATATACTATAACTACTTGGATGGAACTCAAGGGCATTATTCTGCATGAAAAGAAAAAGCCAATCTCAAAAGATTACATATTGTCTGCTTCCATTTATATAATATTCTTGAAATGACAAAATTATACAGATGGAGAACAGATTAGTAATCACCAGGGAGACAGGAGTAGGGGTGGGTGCAACTATACAGGAGTAGCACAAGAGAGATCTTTGTGGTGACAGAACAGTTCTGTATCTTGATTGTGGTGATGATTTCATGAATCTGAGTCCACATATGTGATAAAATTATTTAAACACATGCAAACACAGACATGCACACACACACTCCATTGATAGACACTTAAAGGGCATTTGATAAATGCAACAGTAGTAATTCCTAAGAAAAACTCTGAGCAAGTACAATGTAAAAAAAATACCTAATACTATCCAGTGAAAACCAGTAACAAATCTTACTCAAAATGACAAAATAGACTATTTCCATTAAACGAATTTTTGCAAAATTTAGTAGTAATTAGACAATATATAACTTTCTGTTAAAATTGTTTTTATTACAATGATATATTTTGGTACACAAGAACATTGATTTAATGAAAATGATGGATTAGTGGCTAAAAATAAAACAATTGCTAATTTGAAAAGTAACAATAATAATAATGAAGATAGTTTAATTGCTGGTCCACTATGCTCTAAATCCAAATAGTCAAGTAAGTCCCAAGTGAAACATAGGATATGCAAATACATTTCTATTAGTAAATTAAAGATTGCCAATTTAGTTTTAGGAAAATAATTTCATCCATCATATTAATACAGTTTATTTAAATTTTAATGCATTTGAAATGTTATTTTGAATTTTATCATTTGCTTTGATTTTGTGGTCATGGGGATGCATACTTAAGACTTTTCTGGAATTACATATTTAAGTGAAATTATTATGAATAATATTTGCATCCATGAGGATTTTCTAAAAGTTCCCTTTTCTATACAAGTTTGATGAATATTATTTTTCTGGCATATACTCCTGGGAACTTTCCATCACACAACCAGAAAGGGTTGAAACTTTCATGTAGGATTATGGTGTAATAAATCATTATAGGTCCAATTTTGCATCATAAAACTACAACAAATATTTAAATGCTAATTTGATAAGCATGCCATAAACACACCACAAAATAATTTTATATCAAATGATTGCAGCCAAGAAATAAAATTAGTTACCAATAGATTTGCAAAAGGAAGGAGACACATAATCAGCATAATTTATTGTAGGACTGTGAAACTCCATGGTTATAAAAGCTCTAAAGTGGGAAGCAGTATACTGAATGATATTTTTTTTGTAACAATGCCATTAAAATACAAGCTTTTGTAAATTGAGTCCTTTTCTGCTTTTTTTTATGAGATTACTGAGACTAAGAATTAAATTACACAGCTTTTAGTTTAAAGCTACATCAAAAAAGAGTAAATTTAAAATAAACATTGCTTCTGGGAGGCAAGAGGGATTCAAGGTCCATAATAGACCATGAAATAGAAAGGAAGTGTTATCCATTTTCATTTAATTTACATTTCCAAAGCAAAAAAGTTATGTTTGGTTACTGAAGTAATTGCCAAGCCTAAAATCACTATAGATAATCTTCAAGCTATCATGCATATTGGGGAAGGTAAAAAGAAAAAAAAAATTAATGTGAAAAATTTATATCCTGATTTTGATAGAATAAATTTAGTTTCTGGAAACCACAATTTAGTAAACTTGACATTAATTAACAGCAAAATTATGAATTTTGAAGAGAGAAATTGACAATATTAAAAATATCGATATAGTACACACACATACACATCCGTATTATATTCCTAGAACTCCTTAACAAATTACCACAAACTTGGGGGCTTAAAATAACAGAAATTTATTCTTTCTTAGTTCTGGAGGCCAAAAGTCTGCAGTTGAGGTATTGGCAGGGCTTTTCCTTGTGGGGTCTCTGGGGAAATATCTGTTCCATAACTTTCTTTTAGCTTCTGGAAGTGGTTAGCAATTCTAGGCATTCTTTGCTTTGTAGACCCATGACTCCAAACTCTGACTGAGATGAGCTTCTTTTTTCTGTATCTGTCTCAAATCTCCCTCTCCTTTCTCTTATAAGGACACAAAGCATTGGATTTGTAGACCCTAAGTCCAGGATGATGTCATCTCAAAATCTTTAGTTAATTACATCTGAAAAGACCATATTTCCAAATAAGTTCACATTCACTAGTACAGGGAGTTAAGACTTGGACTTACCATTTTCCGGGACACAATTCAACCCACAGCAATTTCCATTAAGAACCTTGATGGTTTGGGGTCACTCAATGAAATGAAAACTTGAAGAAACCAAGAATATCAATCTGAAAAAGAAATGCTAGTCCGAGATCACACATTGATGTTTGAAGCACATTTGTCCTTCCTGTCAGCTGACCTTGGGTGTATCTGTTTTTGATGAGATGACTATATGTTAATATTTCTAGTGTCCCTCCTGAATTTAAGATTTCATAATACAGTCTAATCCAGTGCCAGATTTATATGAACTTTTGCTCACTCCTCAGTCCTGCTCATCAGAATTGTAAGTTAAAGTAGGCAAAACCTTTTAGGACTCAATTTTTTACAGTTCCTGAGAGGTCTTGGAAAGGGATAGAAAGTAGGATCCTGTGCCTGTTACCATAGAACAGTTTTCCAGGCCACCCAAGTTAAAACACTGTCCTTCTATATGATAAACTACTGGAGAGCTGACATCATATAAAACAGTGCAGGAGAATGAGGAAGGTCATATGAATGAGTTCCCTGGTCCCTTGTCCAGATTGGGAGCATAATTATCTCCAGTGGAAAATATTAGATATTGCAGGGCTAAAGTTGGTCTGGATAAAGTTCCAGGGAGGTAGTGTGGGAGGACAGAGTATAAGAAACACTATGTGAAGAACGCTGGAGGAAATTCACGAGAGTGAATTTAAGTTCCAATTCTTAAGATTATTTCATTCTCATTGGAATAAGGAAACCAAGAAACATGTAACTTTTAAAGATTTATTTTATTCCTTATCCCCACAATATACTGCTTAGTGGTTTAAACATCATATAAAGCCAAAAAATTATTGTGAAGACCCAAGACAGGGTTCAAAATTAACATACCAACCAATACAAAATAATAGATTGATTTTTCAATCTAATATACCCTACCAGGTACCTCCCCCATATTTCTTTGCTTTCATAGTCAACACTCAGGAGAGCTATTTCATAGTTTCTGTTTTCATTTCTTTATATTCTATAAACTCTTCAACTAACTCTTACCTGAATTCTGTATTATCATTCTAAAACAGTTGTTGTCGTCAGGATCATTAATGATCTTTACATGATTAAATCCAACAGGTACTTTTCATCCTTATATTTGCTTAACAATATTTGACATTATGCACCATGTCATCTTTCTAGAAAAACTCTCCTCCCTCTGGTTCTGACACCCACTACTCCTGATTTTCTTCCTACCTCTATAAATGCACATTTAATCCAGTTAGTGAGTTTTTCTCTTCCACTCAATCTCACTGAGGCCCTATCTTAGAAATTCTGTAATATTCCACTCGTTTCATCTCTCTCCTGGCCTCAGTTACCATCTATTTTCTGAAGACTGAAGAGTTTCATATCAACATAGTTCAGACGTCTGTCCTGTGAACCAAACCCACATAATATCAACTATCTACATGACATCTCAGATGCATAGTAGGCATCTTACATATGTTCAAGCTGAACTTATCATCCCCCCACTCCCAAAATGTATTTCCCTCTGGTGGTTTATAATTTGAATGATTTATAATCAAATTTATAATTTGATTTATAATTTGATAATTTGATATAATTTGATAAATAGTGCAAACCACTCTCAGGTTGCTTGAGCTAGAAACTCAAAAATCATATTTGATCTCTCTCCCTTATTCTTTTTACCCCACATGTGTTTTCTCAACTCCAATCGCCTGGACATATTGTGTGTGTGCGTGTGTGTGTATGTAGTGAATAAATGAAACTTTGATATATATCTCAAGAGACTAGTTGATACAGTTTCACAAGTTCAGAGATCTTTCATATTTAGATAAAACCAGATTAGCCAACATGAGGATGTATATTACACATGTTTGTGTGTTGAAAGACTGTGTTGAAGCTTAGAATTCCACCATTACAGAAGCCCCTATAATCTAGGATAAGAACAGTTTTAGAGTACTCATTTGAATGTAGTGTTAACAAGGCCTACAAGTTCAGTTTGTGCTCCCTTGTCATAGACTTGTAGGCTTGAGTCCAAACCAATTTTTAAGAAATACATGTGGAAACAGAATGAGAAATGTACGGACAGCTGGATGAATTTCTTCTCTATTGTTTGAGAACAGGTAGAGACTGTTTTCTATATAGTGTGAGTATAGGCTGTACAAATGTGTCAGGGTCAATTTATTTTCCCTGTCAGTTATATTGTAATATATTTGTAAAGAGCAATGGCTGAATAGGTGAATTGTTTTTTGTATGGTGCTAAGCCATTTGCTTAAAGACAGCTATATGGGTGGTGGCATTTTCTTCCCATGGGTGTCTCTACTTTGCCTGATGGCTGGTGACAGCATGCATTCACAAATTACAGTTATCCTCAGCACGTTCCTGTTACCTTCAAAAGAGCACTTCCCATTAAAAAAATGAAGAATAAAAATTATATGATCATCTCAATAGATGCAGAAAAAGCCTTCAATAAAATTTAACATCAGTTCATGATAAAAACTTCCAAAAAAGTTGATTAAGAGAGAACAGATCTGATGGCATAACAAAGGCCGTAGATGACAATCCCACACTAACTTCATACTCAACGGTGAAAATAACAAAGTAGCAGAAAGAGAAACAAAGAAAATAATTGCATTTACAATCCATCCCAAAAGAATAAATACCTAGAAATAAACTTAACCAATGATATAAAAATCTGTATTCTGAAAACTATAAAACTATAAAACACTGATGAAGAGACACAAACATATGGAAAGATATTCTATCCTCATGGATTGTAAGAACAAATATTGTTAAAATATCCATACTATTCAAAGTAATCTAAAGATTCAATGTAATCTCTTTCAATTGTACCAATACCATTTTTCACGGAAATAAAGCAAATAACACTAAAATTTGTACAGAACCACAAAAGACCCTGAATAGCCAAAGTAATCTTGAGAAAGAACAAAGCTGAAGGTGTTGCAATTTTAGATTTCAAGATATACTACAAAGCTGTAGTAATCAAAACAGTATGGTACTGGCACAAAAATAGAAACACATATCAATGAAACAAGAGAGCCCCCCAAATAAACATATGCTTATATGGTCAATTAATCTACAAAAAATGAGGCAAGAATACATAATGGGGAAAATATAGTCTCTTCAATATATGGTGCTGGTGCAGGGAAAACTGGATAGTTACATGCAAAAGAATGAAACTGGACTACGTTTCCACACCATACACAAAAATAAACTCAAAATGAATTTAAGACCTAAATGTGACACCTGAATCCATAAAATTCCTAGAAGAAAATACAGGCAGTACTTTCTTGGATGTCAGCTATACCAACATTTTCTCTAGCTATGTCTCCTCAGGCAAGGGAAACAAAAGCAAAAATAAGCTCTTGGTGCTACAACAAAATAAAAACCTTCTGCACAGCAAAGGAAACCATCAACAAAACAAAAAGGCAACCTACTGAATGGGAGAAGATATTTGCAAATAATATATCCAATAAGGAGTTACTATCCAAAATAAAAAAAGAGCTTATATAACTCAATACCAGGAAAACAAATAATCCAATTGGAAGATGGGTAGAAGGCCTGAATAGACATTTTTTTTTTCCCAAATAAGACATACAAAAGGCCAATAGACACATGAAAAGATGTTGAACACTACTTATCATTAGGGAAATGCAAATCAAAACCACAATGAGATATTTCCTTATACCTGTCAGAATGGATAAAATAAAATAAAAATAATAATAACAAGTGCTAACAAGGACATGAAGAAAAAGGAACCCTTGTGTACCATTGATAGGAATGTAAATTGGTGCAGCCACTGTGGTGAGCATAGCATAACATATAGAGTTTTTGGATCGGTATGTTGTACACTTGAAACTAATGTAACATTACGTGTCAACTGTACTTCAATTACAAAAACAAAAAGCAAGCACTTCACAGCAATACCACACAGCAATACCACACAATTTTATTTGTGCAGCTATAAAATTTGTGAGAAAATCTAAAGGAAAATATAAAAGAAAATATGGAGGCTTCAGAATACCCTTTAAATACACACAAAAAATTTGTAGGATATATCTTAGAATCTGGTTTCATCGAAGTAACATAAATGATTTTCGAATTTGTGAAACTACATCATCTGTTCCCTTGAGAAATAGTTCGTTTCCATTTATTCATTACATATACACATATAAATATATACGCTATTATGCTCAGGCATGAGATTTGAATACTTTGTGGGCAGTAAGGATGAGGAAGGGGTCAAGCATGGTTCTCGTGTTTCTGGATTAAGCAACATGAAGATTATTTGTACTGTCTATTGAATTACTTTTTATTACGGCTCAAAGTCTAGGGTTGATGAGCTCATCAGGAGGATTCTCACTTGGTGTCCTTCATATGTTCGTAGTCACATGGTGGCTGAGACTGGAGTCACCTGAAATGTTCTTCAGTCGTATGTGTGGCATCTGGGCTAGTATGGCTGCAATAGCTGGAGTTTCATATAGCATTTCTACACATGGCTAGCTTGAGCTTCTTCACAAATCAGAATCTCAATTCAGTTTTCTTACAGGTCAGCTTCTCCTGTATCAAGGATTCCAAGAGACAAAGAGGAAGCTGCCAGTCACTTAAGCTCTAGATCTAACGCTCGACACAGGACCACATCCGTAATATTTTATAGGTAAGAGCATCACAGGGATCACCAGACTCAAAAGGAGAAACTGTGGATCCCATATCTCAGTGGGAGGAGGGTTAAAAATTTGTGGCCTTTACTCTGCCACAGTTTCCAATAATACAAACCATTTGTAAAGTATATCAAAATGGGTTCAACTTGGTTTTTAAATTTTCTACTCTGTCCTTAGTTAGGCATGCAAATTTCCACACATAAATCTCTAACCATTTGTCAGAAAATTCTATTCCTTACCCAAAATTCTTGATTTTGTTCTATGATCCATCATCTTCTCCTAAAAGTACATTTCCTCTAGTTTAAGCCACCCAGTCTGAGATAAATCCTTAGAAGCTCCAGCAAGACAATTCAGAGTGGAATTTGGTGCTCCAAGTCCTCTAAAACAAGATGATTTCAAAATGTCCTCACCATCATAACTTGCTGATTGATCAAGAAAGATACTTTCAGTTCAGGCCCCTTACCCCACCCCTCCCCTCCATACATACACCTCCCATCACCCAAGAGAAAACATTTTTAAAACTAGTAAAATCAAACTTTGGTTGATAAATTTAATGACATTAGAGTCAGGAATGAAACAAAGGATTATGATGGCCCAGTCTAGGAAATAGGGAAGGTATATTATAGAAAATAAGATAGTTCATTTCTCTTCTAAAAGAAAGTCTTTGAAGGGCACCTGGGTGACTCCGTCAGTTAGGCGTCGAACTTGGGTCATGATCTCAGGGTTGTGAGATAGAGCCCCACGTCAGATTCTGTGCTGGGCATGGAGCTTGCTTGAGATTCTCTCTCCCTCTTCCTCTGCACTGCCCCCACTCCCCCGCCAACCTCTCTCTCTCAAAAAAAAAAAAAAAAATTTTAAAAGAAGGTATTTGATAGGACCAATTGTGGCATGGTGAAATACAGGACTAGCATCATCAAAGATTCCATGTTGCTAAGAATAGAAGATTGTCCTTAATGAGTCATGTACTATTTCTCTTAGATAAAATATGGCCCCCAATATTTGTTTATTTTCCTACATAAAACTTTTTTGTCCATTATTTTCATCCATGTCTCTTACAGTTTATATACTCAAGGTGGTAAAGAGTGGTTAAAAATCTTAGACATGGATGAAAATATGTACTGTCAATGAAAGTCTATGCCAGTGTCTATAATGATTAATTTATTAATATAGTTATGTATACTATTTAAAATCACACATTACGTACAAGAATATATGAATTTAGAAATAGTTTTTACTCACATTTCATGAAAAATATTCTATTTCTTACACATGTATCTTCAACATTAGTATAGAGTCAATTTTTGAATCATCCAATGCAGATTTTCAAATTATAACATATTCTCTGCTTTCTAAGTTGTTTGAGATGTAGAATTTTTTTGTAATCTGAGCTGGGTTTATTTTACACTAAAAAATGTTCTAAGTGAGAAGTAACTGCTTAATGATATACAATTGTTGCTATTTATCTCTTTAATTTTGTGGGTGTATCTTCTTAATTTTTGCAAAATTATCAATAGTATATTGCTGTTTATAGTAGTCTTTAAAATCTTCCAGAACACCAGTTTACAATGATATCTAACATCTACAATAGTGACTTCACATCCCTAGGAACAATTGCTAAGTTTATGTTAATTTTATGTGCCTCCTTTTAAATCAATTCCCTGAAGAGAAACTTCAGGACATCCCAAATTAGCCTTGTTTGATTAAATAAATTTTTAACACTAAATAGTAGCTGTTCTTTCAAATTGAGTAATTAAAGCAGCACTCTGTAAATGAGAACATTGATAAACACTTGTATATAGGGTAATTTTGTATCAGTCAATTTTTCCTAGGTTTTGCTGCAGTGACAAACAACATTATAATCCCAATGGTTTACAACAACAGGGTGTATTTCTTATTCACATTATATGTCAGTTACATGCAATTCTGTTCCATGTTTTTTTTCTTTATTCTGACATTCAGGCAGGAGGCGTAGTCCCTGCCAATGACCTGCCTTTCCATGGATGATTTGTTCGATAGCCCTTAGAGCTTTCGCTTAGATGTTGAACAATCGCATTACTTATATTCTGTGGATCAAAGAAAGTCACGTTGCCGTGCCCAACATCATTGGGGTAGGATGTGTACTCATCCCATAGTGAAGCACTGAAAATCACACAGCAACTGCTGGAGATATATATTCTTTCCCTGGAAGGGTACTGGGTAACTGGGAACAAAAAATCTAACACAAACTTTTCTTAGAAATAATTTGAGGGGCAACCTTGACTTGTATTGGGGCATTTATGCAGTCTCTTAATGTCTGCTTTTAAGAATTCAGCTAAAAAACTGATCTCAGCTGGTTTAGCAATTACCTACATTCTCAGTCAAAATGCTATACTCTTCCCTAATCTGGCTGGAGGTGGGAGAGTATGTTGATGAGGGCACAGCAGCTTAGGTTTCCCAGATATAAACACAAAGAACACTATGCTATCATTTCTATAGCTATAAACTTATTTCTCCACTCCCAAACTTGCCATTCTCAATTGAATCCTATGCTTACTGATGTTAGAAATTAATTACATTTATTATCTTTTGGGAGTTTAGTTGCAATTTTGCCAGAGTAAAAGATTGCAAAGTCTACTCTTGGGAAATGTTTTTACTATTTTCTTATGATTAATTCTATGTCGATCCCATAACATTTATTATTTAACCATAACAATCATAGAAAACAATGTAATTGCTTAGGTGCTGGTCATCAATCTTTTATGGAACTTTAAATGAGAAAACATAAAAAGGCATAGAACTTAAGTGGTGGTTCACAGCATTTTTTTCCTCATTAACACAACCCTTAAGGTTTAGCTCTAGTATGGTAATTTAAAATACTAGTTTTGTTTTACACCGTCTGGATTGGGATCACTAATCAGGTGATATTGGGACATCCATTTAACTTTTATGCCTCAGTTTCATCATGGCAAAAATAGTTTATTTCATTCATTTATTATAGGATTAAAAGAAGCACTGCGGGTAGAAAACCACAAAATAAATATCTGATAATTGATAGCAATTTCTGTAGTTGCAATTATTACTAATACTATATGAATGATTTTGAAGATTAAATGAGTTCATATATATGTGTAAATCACTTAGAGCAGTGTCTTGTACATAAAGTAAATACTATTAAAGTGTTAGCTATATCATCACATATTATTACCATCAAGATGTACACTCCTCTTTCCTGGAATTTTCCACCTCATTGGTTACTAAAGATAGCTGGGAAAAGATACAATCACCATCACATTTTACCTCTAACATATTAAGATATAAAATATTAATGTACTCAATGTTTGCTTTCCCAAACTTATTTACCATTTTCTTTTTGTCTTTTTCCAGTACTTTTTAGTCTGGCATAGTGAGAATGAGATTGTTTGTATATTTATTTTAGTATTAGATAATATTAGGTCAAATCCCATCCCTACCATTTAAAACTTGTAAAATCTTGAAAAGTGACTTAACTTTTTGTAACCTCAACTTGCTCATATGTAAAATAAATCTGTTATTTATATCACAGGGGTTGTTGCATGATTCAGAGAAAATTATGAACTAAAGGGAACTAACATCTCTTGAACACATACTATTTGGGAAGCAATGCCAATGCCTATTCATAAATGTTATTCAATTAAAAAAAATAATATCACCTACATTCACTCGATACTCCCACTTCCCAAAGTTTTGTAAACTAAAAATAGCACTTTATATATTTAAGGGATATTTTGGCCCTTGCTATTTTTCATGGTAGCCTAGTCCACAAACTGATGTATAGACTGTGACTAAGAATAGGTTTCCCAAAGCTTTTCCCCAGTCTCCTTGTCCTTTAAGGCATGTTATGGATAAAGATTCCCTGGTCATTCAAGTTTGAAAAAGTGTACACTATATACACCTTATCACAATTCAAAATAGTGTTTTAAAAGCTCTGAGAAATCCTGCCAGAGAAATTTGTTACATGTAGGAAAAATCAGGTAATAATTTCATTATGACTCTAAAGACATTTTACATGTAACAATTATTAACATTCTGGAGTTCTGCAAAATACAATTGGTTATAGGCCTTTTCTCCCAATATTACTTGAAGTCATTAGTGTACAATGAAAGAGAAATGAGACTGGGAAACACAGGAGATAAAAGTTGTCTCTCCTTACTCAGGAGAAATGGCACAAGAGAAATTCCTGTTTTTTAAAGTATCAAAAATTATGCAAAAAACATATGAGAATATGCTAAAAAGCCAGAGTATTTCAGCTTGTAATTGAAAGACATACCCTTGGTTACAGTAATTGGACACCTGAGAAATGAGCACTTGTTTCTTACCTCCTTTTGAAAACCATATTTCCAAATTTCATGAGGAGGTTTCTGTGTTGGCTATAATGCAGAAGCTTACAGCAAGCCAATTATCCACTCAAAATCAACCAGATAAGCCAAATTAAATTGGAGAGAAATTTGTTCGGAGGCCTCAGAGAGTTTCTAAGGCGGCCAGGACTTGAGGGACTGGAACTTGGGGAGAAGGAAATGTTATCAAAGTGGACCTAACTTTCTGGGTGTTGTTCTTTTTCTTAGTCCCTAAAAGGGCCTTTTCCATCCTTGGCATAAGGAAAAAGGCTTAAGAGCCAGGCAGAAAGCAGCTATTAATCAAATATATAAATAAAATCTTAAAAAAAAAAAAAAGAAAGAAAGAAAGCAGCTACTGAGATACAAAGAAGTCCTCAGAGCTTTAGGAAGCTATGCAGGGCTAAGGAGTATATACTGGAGTTCAAGGTTGCTAATGCAGGCAGGACTGAGGGATTCAAGTCCTCGGAAAAGGGAGACACAAAGAAGTGAGCCTGACACTAGGCACTGGTTTCTACAAGCACAAGGCATTTGCTTGTAGGATTATGCAGAGTAAGAGGATATGAATCTAAGGAGAAAGTGGCTGACTATCAGAGCAGAGATTTTATTGTTTTTTAGTCCTAAGGAGATAAAAAAGGAAGCTCAGGACTTGCAAAGAAGGAGAACCCTGGATAACAATGAAGGCTTTTAGTTCACATCTCTGCAGGGCTGTCCCTGAGGAATGCCATTGAACAAATATTATAACAAGTCTTACAACAACTACAAAGCTGCCTCATGTCCCTGACTACATTGAGGTAGTCCGTCTCTTAGCTGCCTGCCAGAGAATGGGATGAATTCCTTTTGGGGAGACAAATATCATTTTGAGGTGTTACAGTTTTTCAAATACATAATTCAACATTCCATAAAATTCATTACCAAAATTAGGACCAGGAGAGGAAAACAAAAATAAACAATAGAAACAGAACCATAGATGATGCAGATATTAATGTTATTAGACATGGACTTTAAATTGTGATTAAATTGTGATTAATATGTTGAAAATAATAGAGGACCAAATGGAGGCTTTCTTCTAAGAACTGAAATCTATAAAAAATAATGGGATGGAAATTGATTCTATTCCATAAATGAAAAACAATAACTTTAAGAACTCAATAGATGGGCTTAATAACAGATTGGATAAAGCTGAAGAGAGCATGAGTTAACCAGAAGATAAGTATGTTGAAACTGAGAAGGATGGAGAGAGTCTCATGAGGTAAACATTTACTGTGAGGAGAAACTCAGATCCTTGGGCCTTAAAACACTATGATACAGAAGATGGGTTATCCTACAAGTCTTTAAATGCAGCTTGAGAGCATTTACTTTCCAGAATGCATCCCAGTGTGTCACATCGTTTTTGTGCATGTGTATTTGCTTCTACCTTCTCCTATTGTTCCTTCCTTTGGAGTTGCAAGTAATTTGGGGTTGTAAAAGGATCCCCTTCCCAAAGCATTGAAAATTGCCTAGAGTCACCAATTATACTAAAAAGATAAGATAAACATGGTTAGACAAAATGGGTTACAACTGGTTATAGATAAACTCTATGGTTACTGCTTAACACTAGTAAACAATTAGTGGGAAATGAAGCTAACTCACTTATGTATTATATTTCTCAATGTTCTTTATTCAGTTCTAGGAATGAAGATTATAAAGAGTGACACTCTTGCTTTTTCAAGTTATTCTTGACTTAAGTAAAACTAACCTCTGTTGTAACACCCCCTTAAAGTCAGGAGGAATTTCTCCCAATTATTACTTTATTTTTACAGGTGAAATATAAACTCAATGAAATATAAACTCAATTATTACTTTCTTTTTACAGGTGAAATATAAACTCAATGAAATATAAACTCAATTATTACTTTCTTTTTACAGGTGAAATATAAACTCAATGAAATATAAACTCAATTATTACTTTCTTTTTACAGGTGAAATATAAACTCAATGGCATTACATATACCCTCCTCTAGGTCTCCATATGTTTTTCATCCCCTTCACTCTATCTTCTTTTTTTTTTTTTTTAAGATTTTATTTTATTTATTTGACAGAGATAGAGACAGCCAGCGAGAGAG
Source organism: Ursus maritimus (assembly GCF_017311325.1). Classification (NCBI taxonomy): domain Eukaryota; kingdom Metazoa; phylum Chordata; class Mammalia; order Carnivora; family Ursidae; genus Ursus; species Ursus maritimus. The sequence goes on from NW_024426774.1 coordinate 42,160,314, forward strand.
GGAACACAAGCAGGGGGAGTTGGAGAGGAAGAAGCAGGCTCATAGCAGAGGAGCCTGATGTGGGGCTCGATCCCATAACGCCAGGATCACGCCCTGAGCCGAAGGCAGACGCTTAACCGCTGTGCCACCCAGGTGCCCCACCTTTCAATCTATCTTCTAATTGGGAAAAGTGGGTAAATAATACGATTTACTATAGTTCTCATATCCGTGGAAAACTACTGTCTAAAGTAATCCAGGAGTTTTACTCTGTTTATTTCCAAGCAATTAAAATTCTTTCATAGAGTTGGATTGTAGAATGTAATTTGGGAGAAGTGGGGAGAAATAAGACCAAGAGATTTGGTAAGGTGTTCTCCAAAAGAAACATTAAATTAGGGGCAACTGGGTGGCTCAGTTGGTCAAGTGTCTGCCTTTGGCTCAGGTCCTGATCCTGGGGTGGTCAGATTGAGCCCCATATCAGGCCCCCTGTTCAGTGGGGAGCCTGCTTCTCCCTCTCTCCCTGCCCCCCCGCCCCACTTGTGCTTGCTCTCTCTCAAATAAATAAATAAAATCTTTAAAAAAAAGAAACATTAAATTAGTTAATTACCTAATTCCCAGGTATGGATAGGTAATATTCTTTCATTGGAGAACAAAAGGTCTGCCCTGTTATGAATTCCCGGGATTTTGGATTAAGATGAATTAATAGATAGGTAAAGGATCCCAATAGGATATTTGAGTCAAAGAAGCAATAGTCAAGAGGAGTGGAGTATATATGACTTCCATATTATGAACTGAAATAGTAACCACATGTATCCTTTTTAACCTGCAACTCTGTGCCCTAAGACTGGCACAGATTGTGTCCTGGAAGCCTCACTTGGCCAAGCAACTGGGAAATAAGATAAAGTAACTGGAGAGGAAACTGGAGTGGAGCCTGGAGGCAAAAACTCCAAATGGCAGTAAGCAGTGATGTACCCAGAAAGTGACTGGGCATTTACTCACCCAGTGAACTGAAAAGAACAAAAATTACTTTTCTTATGGTCATGGAACCAGGGAATTAGAAAATCTGATTAAATAGTTCATAATCAACAGAATGCAGCTGGTCAGTTCAAAAGAAATCATTGGAATTGAAAGAAAAACATCTTTTTAAGATTCATGACTCAGAATAGAACTGAAACATTCAAGATGTATAAGGTCTGTTTTCATTCCTGTGATCTGAGTTCAAGACAAAGTCCCATCAGTGTATTAGTGTTATTCAAACAATTCATAAAGGTATATTCACTCAGTTACAGAAAAACTGCTGGAGAAATTAGTTATTTATGTTCAGGGAATATCTATAGTCTATATTCTAGGGGATAGAATAAAGTTTATTTATAGCTCTATACATTTTTCCCCAAGAATTTCAAGCACTTTATGAGCTCTAAAGTTGGAGTCGAGTAGCTCCCAGTCCTTAGTGTCTGTCATTTCTAGATGCCGTTTGACTGAGCCCCTGTGGCCTAATGAGCACTGCTAAAGGGCAGGTTCACCACAGGTGTATGGGTGCCTTACCAACATCAAGCTTCCCAAAGAAACTCCCACCACTGCTGTTAAGATGCAGGGGTCTTGCCATAATTCCTTATTTGGAAGAGAAACTGTATTTAAGAAGGATTTTTATCCTGTCTTGTACAGAAAATCCATTTTAGCATTGTAATTATCCAAGTAATCCTCCTCACTCATCTGAAACAACAACTGTTCCTCCCTAGAGATGGGGTATGAGGACTGTCAGGTCTTCCCTCGGTAGGAGCAGAACCAGCTGTGCTACAAACTTCTATGGTTGGGTTGTGAGTGTTGGTTTGTTTCTTCCTTGGCCCATTATTCCTTCCTTGGGAGTTGCAAGTAGTTTGTGGTTGAAGTTTGTATGTTTGCAGATCAGCATGACTGGGAAAAGCAGGGAACAGGGTCATTGGAAAACAGAGGAGCTGTGAATGAAGCTTAAGAACTTACCAGTGTATAACCAGCACCCTCAGGGAAAAGCTTAGCCTGCTTCAGCAATTTTGGGGTCAACTTAGAGCACACAGGGTGGGGAAGGCAATTCAGGTGTCCGTTGCTAACAGATTACTCTCAGTGCCTTTGAGGCAGGCAAAGTCCCAAACAAATCTATGTTGTCAAGCAGAGGACCACAAACATTCTCAAGAAATCTGTCTCAGTCCTGGAGATTTCAATTTGAAAATGCTGCCTTTTCTAACCCAGAGAGAAACAGCAGCTTTTTCCCATCAAAGATTAGCTTTTTCTCCTATTGGAATCCTTCCCTCAGGCCTTATGTTAGCCAATTATTCTTCTCATCCTTTCACTACAGACCAGCACCCAAACAATCCTACACAGCTGGGAGCACAACCAAATGCACTTTTTGAAAAGAGGAGAATACATAAGGGAGGAAGAAATGATTGCAAGGAATCCTTGTTTAAAATATTGCAACTACTGCTGGAAAGCTAACAAGGACCATTGGGGTGTGGGGAAAAGGCTGCAGCCTCTTCCATTTGTAAGAGCAGAAAGACAGGGGAGAGATTATTGCATTTATCGAATGAGAGATGGATTTTTAAGAAATTGCAAAGTATACTTTAGACTTCTTCCCTAGCAATATGAGTGAGTATGAGATCAGAGGTGTCAAAGGACTTACAGGAGGTAATTAACTCAGCTGTAGGTTAAGGAAGATCACTAATAGGTGACAAAGAGGAAATTTTTGTAGAGGAGGATGAGAAAGAAGATCCAAACACAGGTTTGTATAAGAATGCAGAAGACTTTGGGATGCCTGGGTGGCTCAGTTGTTAAGCGTCTGCCTTTGGCTCAGGGCGTGATCCCAGAGTCCTGGGATCGAGCCCCACATCAGGCTCCTCCGCTAGGAGCCTGCTTCTTCCTCTCCCACTCCCCCTGCTGTGTTCCGTCTCTCGCTGGCTGTCTCTGTCTCTTAAATAAATAAATAAAATCTTTAAAAAATTTATATTAAAAAAAAAGAATGCAGAAGACTTTGAATGAAAGGTTTATACATTTGGGCAGTAACTTCAGCAGGTGAAGAGCAGGGTCTGGGCTAACACTGGGACCCTGGAAAAGACAGAGAGCACATTTGTTGTGCAGTTGAATTACTTAGGACTCCTTTGGGTACTAGTGGCAAAATCCCAGCTCAAACTGCCCTAAGCCGAAAAAGAAATTATATTGGCTCACATAACTGAAAAGTATAGAGGATCCAGAATCTGAAATATCTCTTGAAAAGACAGTGTAGTATACTGGTTAAAGGCAAGGACTTTGAAGCCAGATAGTCTGGGATTAAATCCGGTACTGGGAGGTACCCACTGGCTGTGTAACTTGGAGCAAGTTATTACCCCTTTCAGTGAATGACTCCATTTCCTTTTCTCTAAAATGGAGATATTAATAATAACTCTCTCATAGAATTTTTGAAAGGATTAAGTAAAGTTGATATCCAAAGCACTTAGAACAGTGCCTGGCACAGTTGCTGTATTCATATCAGGACTCTCTCTCTCCTCTAGCAGGTTCTTCTCATTAATTAGCAGCTCAGCTTTCTCCCTGTCTTCACAGCAACCCCAGCAGAAAGATAGCTTCTTTTCTCTTGGTAGTTGTAAGACATTTGACATGCTCTAAGTGGACTGATTGGTGAGTCACATTCCAGTCCCTGGGGTGGGGAGTGGTGTGGAGGAATGGCCATGAGGATGGACAATTCTGACTTGTTATGCCTGAATCAACTGCCCACCCTGCTGCGAAGAGTTACGTTCAATGCCACACAAATTCTGTGCATTCGGAATAGAGTGGGATGCTTCCTCCAAGGATAGTTGAAGTGCAGTTACCAGAAAAAGAGGAAATGGACTCTAGGTGGATGAAAAACAACAGATGTATCCCATAGCTACAAGAAGGACATCCTGATACGATTCCATACTGGTTGGGAGGCATTGGGTGAAGAACAAGAAGAGATTTTTAATAATTTCTCAACTAAACCTCAATTCTTCTTTTATCAGCACTGAAGTTGTCAGAATTGTCAAGTTGCTAAAGTTCCTCTGTGATTTTCCCATATTTTTCTTTAAATTAATAATTATTACGATTTATTCAGTGCCTGCTGCAGCCAGGCATTGTGCCAGATGTTTTACTTACACGCTCTCTGATTCTCTTACGTAAATTTTGCCATCTTTATTTGAAAGCTGAGCTCTTGCTCCTCCCCAAAAGTTGGCAGTCAGGATTTAAAGTCAAGTGTATTTAAACCTCATAGGCTTGCTCTTTCTACCACATTGTGAGGCCTGTATTTGTGTGCCATTTCTTACTGTACACCCCTCCCATCTCGAAAATGTGTCACTTCTTCTGTCATTTCCAGCCAGTCCCACCACTGACCAAACTGTCTTCTCGGTAAAACCTTGGCCATCAGTCACTTACCATTCAGTAATTGTCTGTCTGCATCCCCTCTTATAAGGTTCTTGGCACTTGAATCATTCCTCACACTGGAAGGGAAGACTTTGTTTCTGGCCAAATAACCTCAAGAGGTCATCAGGCAGATGAAGGGACAGATTAGGGCCAAGTATTCTACCCAGCTGGTTTCCTACTTCAGCCAGGTCATAAGCCCTATTTCCTCTAGCCAAGAGAGGGATATTATGCTTATTGTTAAGTCAGGATAAAGACCTTCAGAAAGCCTGTAGCAGCTGTGTCTTTGCATGACTAGCATTTGTGGCCATCTACTACCAACATTTTAATGCAGACCTCCCGCTTTAGGCTAATGGGTCTCCTGAGTGACCCTTCCATTGTTCCTGCCCAGCTATGTCATACTGGCCTCATTTCCTGAGACCTCACCCCTTCCCCACTTCTCTCCATTTTCTGAGGTTTCCTCTCAATATCTATCTTGAGCAAAAAACTTCCCCAGATTCCTCTAACCCATGGCCTTTCCCTTCTTCACAGTCCTGTAATCCATTTGAGCCACACAGCCTAGTCTTTGATTCTAAACATCTTTCCTGTTTTCCAAACTAAATTACACATAATACAGAATCAATCCTTTTCTGTTTAATTGTCATTTTTATTTAATGACCCAAAGCACCTTGCCCGGGGATGGGCACATGGCTGACAGTGAATGGATGAAAATCCTGTTGATTTTTCTAACACATAAAATGCTAGTTTCCTTCTCTTTTGTTTTTCTGTAACTAAGTTGGTTTGGGGCTGTAACACTATCATTCCACTTTTCCTCTATGCTTTGCTGTTGCTTTCCACCAGCAGAAAATCAATTAAGTCTCAGTACTGAGTCTTATCTAAAATATTCTGGTGTCATAAAGCAAGGACCTCTTTTATTGCCCTGTCATTTTTCTATAGAGAACAAACTAAACCTACTATTAGAAAGAAAATGCAATCTGTTCTAGAAGTTTTCCTGGTATATATATTTTAAAAATCATAAATTCTTAGCTTTCAGATCACAATGCAATTGCAGGAGTCCTAAATTTATGCCTCTGAACAGAAGTACAATTCCCATTCTCATTGCCGCCTGCCTTCTCTGTTGCCCTGCTTAATTTACAGTTATTCAATAACAATTAAAACAATACTCTCATCCCAGTCAGTTGCAACTGGAAATCATTATGAGCTGACAGCTTCTGGGTGATGATGTTGGGAGGAAGAGTAGCTGTAATCTCTAGGCCACAGAAGGGTGATTACCCAGACATGGAGACTGAAGAGCACATGGGACCTAAGTCCTCAGAGTTGAAGAGGCCAGGACAAGGAATTCAGTACAGGGGTAGAGGAGAAGGAACAGATTTGAATGGCCATCACTACCCAGGCCACTTCTCTTCGGTGGAGATGAAACTGTCATTGATTTTTGGAGCAGTCCTTTTACGTTTGCCCCAAACATTCCAAAGCCTGCCTGAGATTGCTTCATTGTCTCACTCACCTGGGAAAAGGGGAAAAGCAGCAGAAGCAGTGGGAGGGGTGCCAACGACTAGAGCAATAGACTAGACTCATTCTGAAAATGTCATTCTGAATAACCCAAGAGAGCTGTCTGGGAATTGACTCACTCTCCATCATGACACAGGCAGGTGCTAACAGCCCTGATGTGAGTGTGCTGCACTGAGGGAAAGGGATCTCTGGAGCTGATCCTGCCTGTGCTCCTATTCAGCAGTGAAACAGAGGTAAATCCCTTAACCTCTTATCCTGTTTCTCCATCTGTAAAACCAGGAAATGTGCAGGAGTTGCAAACTGGAAGGCTTTCAGGAAAGCATTTCAGGAAACTCAGTGGCTCAAGAATACAAGCAGTGCTTAGAACAAGGGCAGCTGGAGTGTGCATACCTGGTCTAAAGGCTTTTAGCATTCAAATTCAAGTTTTATAAATAAACGGTGTGTATCTCAGACCTCCAGTTTTTTGCCTCTAGACTGGATAATTTCTTAATCCCTTCCCACTAGATATTCTTTGAACTTGAATTCCTGGAAAAGCAGGATATCATGGTGTGATCAACTCTCACCATGTTCATTCCATCATCTGACCAAGTGCCTGGGACATAGTCATCTCAAGTTAACAATTTGTTGTTGAGTGGCTGGCCATTCTCTTTTAACCTTTGCCTTTACAGAGTGAAGTCTTGCCTTGTTATTTTTAGGCTGTTCCCTCATTTGATAGTTCTTGGCTTCCATCTATTGACTTACTTTACCATCAATCTAGCTGGCCCTCAGCTAAACCTTTCCTGAGCTGTGAAGGGTGCCATTGCTTGTGGTTTTATGTGGAATGTCTGAGACAATCTCAATGACAACAATCCTTCCCTAAGCAAAGACAGCACAGCAAAGAAGCCTGCAGTGACACAGCAGCCTCGGTGGAAGGAGCATCTTTACCCTTGCTGCGAGATGTCCTGTTCCTTCTTTTAAGAAACAACTGTTCTGTCTTGTCCCCTCTCTTTTTGAATTCCTTCTTCAATAATCCTTTCAGCACAGTGGTTGTTTCTCTTTCTGTCTGCCCTCCCTACAGAGCTGACCCAAACTCTGAACTGCTTCCAAGTTATTTCGAGATAGCTCTCTAGATCAGCTCCTTGGAGATGCTGCACAGCAGAGCGGGAGTTCTCCTAAAATTGGGCCAGACTCACATCCTAAACAGCTCTGGGGAAATTTCCCTTATTTACACTCCAACTACACAAAATGCTCACTCTCTCCTTTGGCCTCAAATGCTTGCGAGACAATTACAATATCCTTTTCCTATAAAGCCACGAATGTCTTCTATAGAATCCATCTCAATGGAAAATCTCAAACTCAATCCCAGAAATGTACAGGTGACTCTCACACTGCAGGTGAAGAATAGATATTATGTACTTTGGGGGTGAGTTCTCAAATTTTTCTGTGGTTGAAATACATAGTACATTTTAAATTGGGGTCACTGGAGGAATTTTTTTAGCACTTTCATTCACTTAAGGCCCAGAGTGAGGAACAGAGTTGGTTAATCATCTGCTAGATAAAGAAACAAAGTCTCAGAATTATAAGGTTGTTCCTCCACTTTGGAGCTTCTCCTCATTGTTTTGCCTATCAATAACAGGTGTATTTTGTGCAATCACATAGTGTTTAGGATGCTGTTAAGGATTTGGGAAACCTTGTTGCTGTCCGTAAATTGATTGAAAACCAAAATATATGGGAAACATTTTAGGAAAGGAAGGTGGTTCTGAGGGTGGGAGCAGTGGGAATCTTTTGGTGCAGAGCAAAGGGAATGTCAGGGGGACCATCAAGAGTGGGTAGGAATTGAATGAAGGAGGCAAGCACTGGTTGAGCAGAAAGAAGGGTTTTCATTTTGACAGTAAGAGAATTAGTCCGAGTCTAGGAAGGATGTGTGTTGAAACTAAGTGGCAATACAGTAAGTTCTAACAGGCAGAAGGAAGTATGTTTAAGATAACTTCGAAGGCCAGGCAAAGCAGTTAAGATCTGATGCAGTAGACAGACTGTGATGAGATATCCTGAAGACAGCAGTAATGTGAGGAGAGAAGAGTTGTTTACAGTTGGAAATGGGTCTACTTTTGATACTTAAAACATGAACAATTAGATCCACATTAAGGTCCTTCCCCTCCTTTCCCCAACCCTTGCTTTTTAAAATTGAGGAGAAGGGAGATTATATAATCACCACTCTATTGAAACTCAGAAAAAAAATTGTTAATTTTTTTTCTTAAGACAGGATGACATAAAGCAGTCATCATACTAACGAAAATAAGGTGTCCCCTGGGATTTTCACTTTTTAGGTAACCACGTCTTATTTTGAATAGTGTCCAGTACTGTCCACTGACTTTGAAGTTAGAGGGACCCTTACTGATATGGCTTTCCATAGTCCATGTCATAGTTGGGTTTTTATAGTCCTTTAATCTGGGTCTTAATATTTACATCTATAAATTGGATTAAATATGCTAACCTTCCAAAGTATTATGAAGAATCAATGAGATAAGTATATGAACATATTCCGCCCAATGCAAAAGATCATACTATTAGGTAATTTCCAACCTTGCCTCAGAAAGCTAAAGAGAAGTCTCCCTTGTATGTATCTCTATGTCTTGTACAGTGAGAAATGTAAGAAGGCAAGTAAACAGCTGAATCATAGTCTAGTGCTCTCCGGGATGACATTCAGCTCTGTAGTGTAAGTGCACAGAATCAGGTAAGCACAGATGGTGTTCCCCCCACCCCATGCCTATCCTGATAAATTGACAGGTGTGCTAGGTGGTTTATTTGTGATATGATCCCAAGAAGCACAAGTGAGGTAGTAGGGAACGAAAATCAAGAGAAAAAAAAAATCAATAAAATGTATGCTAATGAGCAAGTCCCCATTGTGGACAGGTAAGGTTCTTTCTTCCTGGGCTCCTCTCAAGGTGTCTTTAAATGTGTTTCAGTATTACCATATGACAGATGGGAACCTGGGACATTTATTCAATAACTCTAGTCCCTCATTTGTTGACAGTTAGTCCTGGGGATGTTGGATATCTAGTCATTCTGGGTAGCTGCAATTGCTGACCATCTCTCATTCATAGTTCGAGAGCAAAGCCCTCAAAAAGACACAGGCCTTGTAGGGGAAGCTGTCCACATATATAGACATTGTCAGCTCAGGTGTAGGTGAAATTCAGAGATGGGATGAGGGAACATGAGCCATCAATAGCTTCTGCTACAGAAAGTATGTTTTGTTTAAGCATAGGAGACAGCATTATCATAGAAAATAAAAAAGTTAATTAAATTTAATTCATAAAGAAGTTAATTAAAGGAAGGTTCTCACAAGCGATGGGAATGGATGGTGAGATTAAGAAATAATATTTTGACTATGGAACCTGGGAACTACTGACATATTGACTTCAGCTTGTTTAGGGTCCCACTGGGAACAAGGACAGGATAAAGAACACTCTTTAATGCTAAAAGTTTAAGTTTGTGTCAAAAACAAAACAGATTAACTCTGAAAATTAGAGTTTAGCAATTCCTATCAGCTAGAATTTATAATCTCACACAGTAAGAGACTTGTGCATATTCCAAATTGTATTAAAACCTTAAACAGACTCCTTATAGATGATCAGCAGTAAGACAAGGGGGAAAGCCAGAATGGTTCCCAAATATTTCACATGTTTTTCAAAGACCTGGGAGAAAGGTCAAAGTATTTACATTTTCAGGGGCATGAAAACCAAAAGTGCCTCATATCTGGAGGAAAAATCAGAAGAATTCTTTCACAAAGTCATAGGGCACAATAACTCATCAGATTGTGGACTCCTTTACATAATAACCAAAGACGATGTGTGAACCTTAATTACATCCTGGATTATAAACGATACGGGACATTCAGAAGGAAGGAAGAAGGAAGGACGGGAGGAAGAGAGCCAAACAGATAATAAGAGAAAGCTCTTAGAGGGCAGTGACTACATTTTTTTATGACTATGTCATCCTTAGGAGCATCTCTGTTTCACATTTTTAAGCATCAAGTTAATTAAATGACTTGAGGAGTGATAGAATGTCTGATTAATTAGTTAATTACTTGACCTAACCATCCATTCAGACAAAATAATCATGGTAACAGTTCTGTCTAAACTGCCTGATTTTGTCAAGGTCATTGTCTAGAAGTCATCTCAAATCAAATTCCCAAGTGCACATTGCAGAGTTCACAGTGGCCCTGAAGATAAAAGAATCACTTGGACATTTCTCAGTTCGCATTCTTTCCCAGTAGACATTGGGCTTGCTTCGTGGCCACAGTTTTCCAAAGTCATGTTGAACTTACAACACTGGGAAAGAACTTTCCTGTTAATAATTTGCTGATGCATCTGGAACTAACTCTAATAAGCATGTGTGCCCATGCATCCACACCTTCACTGGGGGCATGATGAAAATGTCAAAGTCTGTCTTCAAGCCAGAACATGAAGAAGTCCATGCTTACAGACGATATACTGATTTCAAAGTCCACTGTAGTTTGTGTCTGCTCTCCTCCCACCCTTCTAGTTAGAACGATTTGTGAATCTAGGAAGGCCTGCTTTTGTCACATCTTTTGGATGCTAAAACTAAAGTGATAAGAAAGAGGATGTGCTATGGTGTAAATATTCTTTATAGGAAGCTCTTATAAAAAGGAAGTAAAATATACTAAAATGTTCTATTTTTTCCCTTAATATCATGACTACATTAATATTTTAAGTACTCTAAATGATCTGTTTATCAGTGAATCTCTTCAGACTTTGTGAACTTTTGATCTATTTGATATTCAACAAAAAGAGGTAAAGCTGACAGAATTCCATTGGCATTTGAAAGGATACTCTTCAGGACAAACAAATTTAAAGAAATGCAAAAGCTGCCTTTTATTTTTTTTTAAGATCTTGTTTATTTGTTTGAGAGAGAGAGAAAGAAAGAGATTGCGCCTGTGCATGGGAGCAAGAGTGGGGGGAGAGGCAGAGGGAGACAGAGAAATAGACTGCCCACTGAGCAGGGACCCCAATGTGGGACTCAATCCCAGGACCCTAGGACGATGACCGAGCCGAAGGCAGACGCTTAAGGGACTGAGCCAGCCAGGTGCCCAAGAGCTGTCTTTAATCATAGTATTATGGAGCCAGAAAATTTCTTCAATTCTTTTAGAGTATGGGTTGACAAATAATAGCTGACTAGACAAATCTGATTTTATAACTAAAGTTTTATTGGAAGATAGCCACACCCATTTGTTTATATATTGCCTATGGCTGCTTCTTGGTTATAGCAATAAAGTGGAGTAGTTGCAGCAGAAATCATATCAAGTAGAAAGCCTAAAATATTTAAGAAATTGACCCTTTACCGAAAAAGTTTGCCAATACTTGCTCTAAATTATTATGATAACCACTAACCACCTGTGACTACTGAGCACTTAAAATGTAGTTGGGGCACCTAAGGAACTGAAAGAGTTAATTGCATTGAGATATGCTGAAAGTATAAAATGTAAAGGTTCTCCAGGAGAAACAGAATCAACAGTAGATAGATTAGATAGATAGATAGATAGATAGATAGATAGATAATAGATAGACAATTGATTCTGCTTTCTGAAGAACCTTTATATTTAAGATTCATTTTATATTGAATTTATATAGATATAGATAGATCTATCTATATATGTATGTATGTGTATGTGTGTATATACATATATATATTTAAATCTCAATCTATATCTGCTACCTATGTATATCTATAAAGAGGGAGAGATTAAGAGAAAGATTTATTATAAGGAATTGGCTCACATGATTATGTAGCTGGCAGGCTGAAGACCCAGAGAGCCAATGCAATACCAGTATGAAGACTGGTAACCTGGAGACAGGAGAACTAATGACGTAGATAAAGTTCAAAGGCAGTCTGCTGAAGAATGCCCTCTTGAGAAGCCTCATTTTCTTTTCTTTTATCCGGGCCTTGAACCAGTGGAATGAGGCCCACCCACAATATGAAGATTAATCATCATGCTTACTTTTTAAATTTTATTTTATTTAAATTTATTTAATTAACATACAGAGTTATTAGTTTCAGAGGTACGGTTCAGTGATTCATCAGTTTCATGTAACACCCAGTGCTCATTACATCACGTGCCCTCCTTAATGTCCATCACCCAGTTACCCCTTTTCCCTACCTACCTCCCCTCCAGCAACCCTCAGTTTGTTTCCTGGAGTTAAGAGTCTCTATGGTTTGTCTCCCTTTCTGATTCTGTGTATTATAAAGACATAGAATTGCAAATACTTATTTTTTAAATGTAAAATACATTGGTTACATGTTGAAATTATAATATTTTGGATATATTAAATAAAAAAACATCAAAATTAATTTCGTCTGTCTTTTCTAACTTTATAACGTGGCTATAAATGTTTAAAATCATTTATGTAACTTACGTTATGTATCTATTGAACAGTACTGCTCTAGAAACTATTCTGAGCCTGTGAAAAGCCTTGTTCCCCCCCCCACCGTATTTCAAAAGGACTGATCTAGTCAGTTTGAATGGCATCTGTATTTATTTATACAAGCTTATGAAGAACTGGCATAAATTACTCAAGAAGGATGTGAGATACAGTTTGTTTCTAATCTGGCTATTCTTGCTGCTTTTGTGTGTGTGTGTGTGTGTGTGTGTGTGTGTGTGTGTGTGTGTGTGTCTTTCTCAAATCAGGTAAAAGTTTTCTAAGAGTCATCTGAGAAACAACTGAATTAACATCTTAATCAGTTAATTGAATGTAAATGTGTATGTGCACATGTGTGTGTCTTAAATGCACCACACTTTATTAAAGACATATAAATATGGTCTTTCATTTTTTCTAAAGCATAGCACATGCCTTTCTTCTATATTTCCATTCACCACAATAAATGTTCTGTAGATTTTTTTTATATTTTAAATCAAATTTACTAAGGTCTGTCATATGTAATGAAATGAATCCATTTTAAGTGAACAGTCTGAAGCACATTGGCAAATGAATACACCTGTATAACCACTACCCCAATCAAGATGTGTGTTAGGCAGAATTCTAAAGAGTCCCTCCACCCCAAGATTCTAGCTCCTGGTTATTCAGTCAAACACTAGGGAGATACTTCTGTGAAGGGACTTGGCCGAGAGTATGTAATTAAGGTTACCAGTCAGCTGAGGGAGATTATCCCGGATTATCAGGTGCGCCCAGTCGCGTCACCCAAGCCCTTAAAAGCGTAAGAGGAAGGCGGAAGAGTAAGAGACGTGAGGCACAAGGGAAAGTCAGAGAGACTCGAAGTATGAGAAGGACTCAACTTGCATTTGTTGTTTTTAAGTTGGAGGAAAGGGGCCATGAGGCAAGGAATGCTTTTAGAAGCTGAGAATGACCTTTGCTGACAGCCAGAAAGGACATGGGACTTCATTCCTACAGATGCATGGGAGTGAATTTTTCTGAAAGCTTAGATGAGCTTGAAAGTGAATTCATCCTCAGAGCCTCCAGAAAAGAACACATCACTGATGAAAACTTGATTTCAACCTTGTGAAACCTGGAATAGAAAACCAGTAAGCCTTTTTGTACCTGGACCCAAGACCTACGATTGTGGGATCAGAAGTAAGTGTTGCTTTACTGCTATATTTGTGCAGGTATGTTGTCAGCAGTTGGGACAAACTAATACAATATAGAAAGCGGCTTTCTCCCTCTTGCCAGGTGTTAATGATTACAATTCACCCCTCCCTGAGAAAACCACTGTTTTTGCCTTTTGGCACTTTAGGTTAGTTTTCATTTTAATAGAATTTTATATAGATGAAGTTAAATAGTATGCATCCTTCACTGTGTGTCTTCTATTGCTCAGCATTTAAAAATAATTCATCCATTTATCACACAACAGTAAATAATTTATTTTTATTGCTGAGTAGTATCTTATGGTATTATCACAATTTGTATACCTCTTGCACCTACTGCTGAATATCTGGGTTGTTTTCAGTTTTTGATTCTTTTGAATGAGTTATAATGAGCATTCACGTATAAATCTTTCTGTGGACATGGGCTATGTATCTCTTGGGGAAATTAACTGCAGGTAGAAGTGCTCTGTCATATACTTAACTTTTAAGTGCCAACCTGATTTTCACAAGGGTGGTTTCATTTTACACTCCCACCAGCAATGTATTGAGAGTTCCATTTGTTCTATATCCTTGCCAACACCTGGTATATTTGATATTATTTTTAGTTTTAGCTGTCTAGTGGGAATTATAAAAATATAAATATGATTATAATTTGCATTTTCTTGATGACTAATGATGTTAAGTAGCTCTTTTGTGCACATTAGCCTCTGTTATATGTTCTTTTACAAAATGTCTTTCAAATCTTGTGCCACTTGGCAATGGTTTCTCATTATTGAGGTTAGGAGTTCCTGATATTTTTGAAACAATCTTTCGCTGGTTATATCTATTACAAGTATTTTCTTCCAGTCTGTTTTGTTGCCTTATTTTTCATAACGATGTTCTTGATGAGCAGATTTCTTAGAAAATGGGTGCCATTTATTGTGTTTCTTTGTTTATTGTTAATGCTTTTTGTGACCTAAGAAATGTTTGTACTAAGAAATGCCAATTTTGCAAAGATTTTCGACTATATTTACTTACAGAGATTGGATAACTTTAGATTGTACATTTAGTTCCATGATCTATTTCTATATTAATTTTGTGATTGGGGGAGATTAATGTCAAGGTTCATTTGTTCTCCCCCCCTCCCTGTGGGACCACTTGCTCCTTCTCCTCTTGTTGAAAAGACTATCTTTTTCCCATTTAAGTGACGTGGCATATTTGTTAAAAATCACCATATAAGTGCGATTTTATTTCTGCGTTCTCTATTTGTTCCATTGATTTGCATGTCTATCCTTATAATAGTCCAACATTGCTTTGATTACTGTACCATTACATAAATCTTGAAGCTAAGTATTGTAAGTCCTACTTTTTTCACCTTTGCAAGATTATTTTGTCCACTTTACATCCCTTTTTCCATATGTATTTTATAATCCTACTTCTAATTTCTACAAAAAACATGCTGGGATTTTGATGGGGATAGTGCTGAATCTATAGATTAATTGGGGAAGATTTAATATTTTTAAAACCTCGGGTCTAATCCATGAATGTGTCTATTTATTTAGAACTTTAATTTTGTTCAGTATTTTGAAGGATTTTTTTTTTGTACAGGTATTGCACATATTTTAATTCATCCATAAAAGTATATTTTGGGACTTTTTAATCCAGTTTTCCAAATAATCATTTATAGCACATAGAAAGTTAATTTCTTTTTGTGTATAAGCCAAATATCCTTTTAATTTATTAAATTTACTTATATCTAGTACCTTTTGGAGGTTGCTTAGAATTTCCTATATACATAATCATGTTAACTGCAAACAGAGAACATTTAATTACTTCCATTCAAAAATGATTGTATGGCTGTAATTTCTTTTGGCACTGACCAGGACATAGAGTATAATGTTGAATAAAAGTGGTGACATAGAAATCCTTGCATTTTTCCCGATTGTAGAGGAAAGCATTTAGTTTTTTTTTTTTTTTTCCATTGGCTATGATGGTAGCTGTAAATTCTTACAGATAAGCTTTATCAGAGGAAATTTTCTTTTGTTCCCAGGTTTCAGAAAGATTGTGTCATGAGCAGAAACTAATTTTTTGTCAAATGCCTCTCAATCACATGGGCTTTTTTCTCATTTGTTGTATTTTATGGTGAATTGCATTAATGGAATTTCCAAATATTAACCAGACTTTGCATTCCTGAGGTAAACCCTGGCTTACAATGTATCCTCCTTTCTTAGATATTTGCTGGTTTTGATTGTTACTGAAGATTTTTGTGTTCATGTTGAAGATACTGGTTTGCAGTTTTCTTTGTTATTTATAGTTTTCATTACGCATGTAATGCTGGCCTCCTAAAATGATTTAGAAAGTATTCTCTTCTATTTCCTTAAAGAATGTGTGTAGGATTGGTAATGTTTTATCCTTAACTGTTCATTGGAATTCATCAGTGAAGCTTTCTGAACTTGGTGTATTCTTTGTGGAAAGTGTTTGTTTACTTACAAATTTAGGTTCTTTAGGTAATACAGTAGCTTCTGACTTTTGTAATTATTTTTCCTATGTTAGCTTCAGTAACTGGTCTTTTTCAGGAAATCTTTGTTAGCGAAATTGGTGATCGAATAGCATAAAAATGTTTATAATGACATATCATTTTAATATTTGTGAGATCCGTAATGGTGCCTCTCTTTTGTTACAGCCAGTAGTCATTTGTTTTTTATTTGCTTTAGAAGTCTAGCTACAGTGTTATATTAGGGTTTTTTTTCCCTAAATAACCAGTTTTGGGGTTTCTTTTTTTTACTGTTATTTGTGTGTGTGCTAAATTTCATTGATACCTGATTTTTTTTTTTACTCCTGCTTACTTTGAATTTAATCTACTCTTTTTCTACCACCTTAAAATGGATACATTTTCTTCTGTGAATGGTTTGAACAGCATCACACAAAATTTTATATTTAGCATTCAATAGAAAAATATTTTTATTTCCTTTTAATTTTTTTCTATAGCCCATAAGTTATTTGGAAATACATTGTTTAATTTCCTAATATTTGTTAGTTTTCCACGTAGCTTCTTGCCACTCATTTTTAGTTTACTTTGCGTGTGGTAAGTAATCATACTACATGTAATTTCTTTTAACTTTATGGACTTTTTTTTATAACCCTAACTATGCTCTACTTTGGTAAAAATACTCCATGTGCACTTGAAAAGAATGAAAGTTCTACAGATTTTTAGTGGGATGTTCCATAAATGTCAATTAGGTCAAGTTGGCTGTTAGTGTTGTTCAAAACTTCTGTATTCTTACTGACTTTCCACTTATTTTTTCTATCAATTACTGAAAGAAGTATTGAATTATCTACAGTGGTGGGTTTCCCAGTTTCTTGTTTTTGTTCCATGTATTTGAAAGTTCTTTAAGAACGTATACATTAGGTTTTTTGTTTTGGGGTTTTTGTTTTTGTTTTTTGGGGGTTATTTTTTGTTTTTTGTTTTTGTTTTGTTTTGCTGAATTAATTCTTCTGTTATTACGAAATGTTCTTTTTTTAAATCCTTGGTAACATTCTTTATACCGAAATCTTTTTCTCATATTAATAGAGCCTGTTTGGCTTTCTTTTTATTAGGGTTAGCATAATATATAAATATTTGTCTTAATCCTTTTACTTTTCACCTATCTGCAAATTTATATCTAAAAGTGGATTTAGTTGTGTTTTCCTCTTTTTTTCTGGTCTGGTTTGTCACTTACTTGGAATATGTAGACTGCATTTAATGTAATTGATAAGCTTTCATCTAAGCCTGCCATCTTTGGTATTTTTATTCTATTTGTCTCCTCTGTTTTTTGTTACATTCTGTCTTACCTTTTTTTTTAAATTAAGCATTTTTATATTCCATTTTGTCTCCTTTTTAAGATTTTTCAGTGATTGCTCTGGATTTACAAAATTAACCTTTAACTTATTACAGTCTTCCATGACTGTTACTCCACTTTTCACGTAGTTTGAGAAACACATTAAGTATACTTTTACTTTTTACTACTTAGTCCTATTACATATATAATAAACCCCCAATACATTATTTTTGCTTTACAGTCAGTTATATTTCACTATTTATTGAATGATAGAAAAAAGTATCCTAGAATTAACTCGCACTTAATCACTTAATGATGTTCTTCCTTCCTTAGTTAGGATCTGAATTGCTGTTGTCTAACATTTTCTTCAATGTGGGTAAAACATTTTTTAGTATTCTTAACAGTCCAGAATTACTGGTAATAGATTCTCTCAGATTTTTTTGGTGCATTATTCAGCAAAGATGCAATGTGAAATCTTTTTTTATCTGTGTAGTCCTATTTTTCAATACTGTACCTTGTGAAAACTAGTTGCTTCAGGAACCCCAAACTTGGACCTTTTTCTCCTAAATTCAACAAAATCACTATGCTCTAATTGGCTTACCCCTCCCTGTACTAAAAACGAAGAAGTCCCTCCAGGCATAAAACCAGGGCTCACCTCTTTTGTTTTCCTTTACTCAAGGATTAGGATACTGAGCTGCCTATTGTCCAATATCTACGTTTATTTGTCCAGTTTTATACTCGTTTCCCGTAGGTGGGCAAGTTCTATACAAGTAACTCTACCACAGCCAGAAATGGAAATTTCTGTAGATCACTTTCAATATTCTGGGAAACAAACTGAGGGCTTCAGGGGGGAGGGGGGAGGGGAATGGGATAGGCTGGTGATTGGTATTAAGGAGGGCACGTATTGCATGGTGCACTGGGTGTTATACACAAGTAATGAATCATGGAATTTAACATCAAAAACCAGGGATGTACTATATGGTGACTAACATAATATAATAAAAAATAGTTCTTATTTTTTTTTTCATTTTTAATAATATCTTAAGTAAGTGTCATGGGATACACAAAATAATACAGAATAAACTAAACAGATTATTAGTATCCATATTCCCAGTCATGGTACTTGATGGAGATCACTTAAGCTTCATTTCCATCACTGACTTTCCTCAAGTGTCACAGTCACTTTAACCTCCAATATATCCATGGATATATTTCTTCAGCTCAAGAAAATACCTTACCTGATATTTGATTCAGCAACTGTAACTACCTGTGATGATCTTCCTCAACTCCATACATTTGCATTTGCTAATTTACACATACAATCTTAGAATAACACTTACTTCTCATTTACATTGGAAGTTGGATTGGGGTTCTAGCTATTCCAAGTCAGTATCTATTCTGGCATGCAAAATCCCAAAACCTTACATTTCCTTTAGGATTATTGCACATCCATCTTTACCTTAGTTCTAATCCTCAGGCTTCTTACCTACTAACTATAAATTATGTCCAAGTTTTTTCTTCATAAAAACCTTCCTTCCTGTTGACCAATCTTGTACTCTCATTCTGCTCTGATTGTGAAGTCTCGGAAAAGTTGTCCATACTTATTTACTCCCCTCATATTCACCCTTCAATCCCCTGTTGCCTGGCTTTCATTTTCAATACTCTAATAGATAATGCTACCTGAGTATTATTAGTATGTTGAAAAGAATAGAGGTCCAAGAGCCATGCATAAGATAATTTCAAGATGGTGCAATTTCTAAAGTGATTACTAGATTTGAAAACTAGAAGATAATTAGTAATTACATTTACACATTCTTCTTAACACTAAAAAATATTCTCTTCTTAAAGATGGAAAGAAATCCATCAATTTTGGACATCATCAAGATAAGCTATTGTCAAAAACATATTAGGACTTCTACTTCTGAGAAGATGGAGTAGGTCTGTTTTTCTCTATTCTTTACAGTAAGTATAAATAAAAACCCTGGTCATTATATGTAAACTTTATAAATATGGCTCTAAAAGAGGAGAAGGCAGGCTAAGACGTGGGACCAGAGAAATTGAGGAGACCAACTCCCTGGGTTTTCCTTTTGCCTTATATGTCCCACATTTGGAGTTGAAGTAGCTGCCAAGCTATAAATGCCAATAAGTACAGACAAAACAAACAAAACTAACACAAGCTTTATTCCCCCTAGCCAAAGGACCAGGGAAGGGCAGCATAGAAAGACAGAAAATCAATAGATAATTAACACTGTACTTCAGCCAAACACCACAGAAAATAGTTGCAGCCACTGTACATCAACAAAGGTCAAGTGGGGAGCATAGTTTTCTACCCTTGAGAGAGTAAAAAAGTGTACCCAAACAACAATACTGAAGTGGTATAAGGGAAGTATGAGTAGGGAACCAAGACCTTCATTCACCACAGCTAATTACAAGTACCCCTTTTCCACCAGCAGTGTCAGTGGAACCATGTGAGAAGCCTGGACATTCACCTCCACTTGGTAGTAGAGAAGCATCTCCTCTTGTACCACAAAAGTGGTATGAGGGGAAGTCTAGAGAGCTAGGACTTTATACCATCACTGAGTGGCAATGAAGCTATCCACACTGTACTACCACTAGAGACTGTATGCAGAACCTGAAGTCCCATCCCCTTCTAGAAGTAATGAGGAGCCTCCTCCTTCAGGTGTCAACAGTAGCCAAGTGTGAACCCTAGACTAACATCTACACATGGCCATTACAGGGAAATGCTCTATCTTCTTGTTTCTGCCAGGGTGAAAAGAGAAAACTGGCAAAAAAAAAAAAATGTGTAGAGTCATATATAATACAAAAATGCCCAATTTTCAATAAAAATTTTTTGCCATGCCAGTTACCAGGAAGATCTCAAACTGAAGGGGGAGGAGGGAGGAATAGACAAATAATAGATGCCAACATCAAAAGGAAAACAGCTCAGAACTATTTGATAACAATTTTAAAGTTGCTATGATAAAAATACTTGGAATAATTACAAGTTGGCTTAACAAATGGAAAAGTAGAAAGTCTCAGAAAAGAGGACGTACAAAGACCAAATTGAAAGTTTAGAGCTAAAAATTCTATCAAAATTAAAAGCTCAGCAAATATATACCAACCTAGACCATATTTTAAGTCATAAAATAAATTTCAACAAGTATAAAGTACTTTAAAGCTTGCAGTGTGTTCTGTAACCACAATGGAAGCAAACCAGAAATAAGAAGAGAAAAATCTCGAAATACTTAAAAACTAAACACACTAAATCCATAGATCAAAAAAAGCTCTCAAGGGAAATTAAAAAATTACATTGAAATGAATTAAAATGAATAGAGATCATAATAGAATCTGTATAGCAAAACAAAAGGCTGTGTTGAGAGGGAGATTTATAGCACTAAATGCACACATTAGAAAAGCGTAAAGATTTTTAAATCAATAATCTAGGACCCTACCTCAAAACCCTAGACAAATCCAAAATAACTCCAAAGCAAGCAGAAAGAATAAATAATAAAGAGCGGAAATTAATGAAATTAAAAATAGAATCATTTCTCACCATCTGCAAATCACTGAGGAGCCGGAACCTTGATTGGATTATTTTAGACTATGATGAGTGGGTGGGGGATTATGTAAAGCTTTGAGCCCTCTGTGCCGTGCAGAAGTTCAGGCTGGACAAATCTGTATTTGATAAGGAAACTCAGGTGCTGCTGACTGTGGTGGAAGAGAAAATTTCTCACCTGATCATTTCACGTCAACCTTGCGTTGACAGTAAGTACAAGAGCAAGGGTGTGCTCATCTGATGGGGAGCACCCTAACGTAATCTTCTGACAAAGGCTTTTTCTTGGTCACAATGGGATTTTCTCCTCCTGGCACACTCTGTCTTGTAAATTGTACATCATGACAATGGGGGCTGTGATTTTAGAGCTACTCCACAGTTCTAGCAATATGGTTTTAGAATGTGTGTAGTGTGTTTGTGCTTGTTGGTGCTTCAGTCCTCTATTCCTGTCATTAAAATTTCCATCCTATCTTGAATATTTAGAAGAACAAATACATTAAATGGGTAGTCTTGGCAAAAAAGGGGGAGGGGTAAGTACAGAAAAATCAATGATACCAAAAAGCTAGTTCTTTGAAACCATCAATAATTTCAAAATCTCTAGGATGACTGACCAAAAAAATGAGAAAATATAAAAACTACCAATTTTAGTGAGATATTACCATAGACCCTGCAGACATCAAATGAATGATAAGGAAATAAATCAGGAAAATCCCTACAGATATAGTTGACAACTTAAGACAACTAACTAGAAAACCAAAAAATACAAGTCACTCAATGTGCAGTAAATAATTTGCATAGTTATGTAACTATTTAGGAAATCAAATTAATAATTTAGAAATTTTCAAAAAAGAAATTTCCAGGCCCAGTTAGAATCACTGGAGAAAACTAAATGTTTAAAGATGTATTAACACCAATTTTAAGCACTTTTCAGAAAATGGGAGAAGTACTTCCCAATTCATTTTATTAATCTGAGATAGCCTTGATACCAAAATAGAAAAGACAGTACCAAAACAAAACACTCCCCCACACAAAACCAAAGAACAATATCACTCATAAATGAGGCAGATATTCTGAAAAATATATTAGCAAATAGAATCCAGCAATATATAAAAATATTTTAAAACTATGATCAAGTTGTATTTGTTGCAGGGTGCAAGGCTGGCTAAATGTTCAAAAATCAATCCGTACAAACCACTATATTAACAAGTTAAAGAGAAAATATTATATTTTCATATCAATTGTTGAAAAATAAGAATTTAACAGAATTCACTACCCATTCATTATACTAACTTGACAGAAATAGAGGAAAATTCAGCTTGATAAAGGGCATCTACAAAATACCTACAGCTAATGTTATACTTATTCCTGAATGACTAAATGCTTTCCCCTAAGATAGTGAACAAAATGAGGATTTTTGCTCTCACCACTCTTATTTAATATAGTGCTAAGAGTTTTAATACAATAAGTAAGGAAAGGAAATAAAAGATATCCAGGTCAGAAAGGAGGAAATAAACCTGTTGTCATATGCAGTTGGCATACTTGTCTTCATAAAAAATCCCAAGTAATCTATGAAACTATTTCTGGAGATAATAAGTTAGTTTACCAGGGTTGCAGGATAAAGAATAAAAAAAGATAAAAGGAACAGATTTGAAAAATCATATTTCTACATACTAGCAAAAAACCCCACAGACAATAAAATTCAAAATATAATACCATTTAAAGTAGCTCCCCAAAATGAAATTCTTTGGTATAAATCTAAAAACAAAACAAAACAAAACACTTGTAAAGGATTTGTATGCTGAAAATTATCTAAGGCTGATGAAAAAAAAAATCAAAGAAGGTATATAAATAAATGGAGAGACATGCCATGTTCACAGATTGGGGAAAATCAACATAGTAAATATGTGAATTCTCCCCCAATACTGATTTGACACAATTCCTATAAAAATTCCAGAAAGTTTCCTCTTTTTCTTTCCTCTTATCTCCTCTCCCCCTCTCCTTCTTTCTTTTTGGAGAGTAGGTTATCTTAAAATTTATATGGAAAAGCCACAAAACTTAAAGCTAAAATAATTTTGAAAAACAGTCTACCCATTGCAAAACTTGCTTTACAGCTATTATGATCAAGAATACATGGAATTGGCAGAGAGATGGATCAATGGAAAAGAATAGAGAACTCAGAAATAGACCCATACAAATACGTCTGACTGACATTCGACGAAAGTGCAAAAACTAAAAAGAGCAAAAACTAGTGATAGTCTTTTCACAAATGGTACTGGAGCAAGTGGACATTGATAGGCCAAACAAATAATAAAATATGACCCAAATCTATAAAAATTAAAAATGTATTATGGACTTAAATATAAAAGTTAAAGCTGTAAAACTTTTAGAGAAAGAACAGGAGAAAATCTTTGAGATATTGGTGTAGAGTTTATAGACTTGGCACCATATAAGCATGGTCTATAAGAGGAAAAACTGATTAACTGGACTTCATTAAAATTTAAAAAATCTTCTCTGAAAGATTCTATTACGGGATTAAAAAGACAACTAACTAGAGTGGGAGAAAATATTTGTAAACCACATAGCTAGCAAAGAAGGAATATCAAGAATGTATAATTCAGATCTAATCAGCAAAAAATGGGATTATAAAATTGGGCAAAAGACAGGAAGATAAATTCTATCCAGCAGGACTTACAGATGGCACCTAAGCACATGAAAATTTACTCAACATCATTAGGTACAAGGGAAACACAAATGAAAACCTCAATAAGGTGTCACTATATGTCTATCAGAATGGCTAAAGTAAAAAATAGTGACAACACCAAATGCCAGCAAGGATTCGCAGAAACTGGATCATATACTGCATTGCTGAGGGGACTGTGAAATTGTATACGCACTCTCAAAAACCACTGTGGCAGTCAAAGAAACTAAACATGTAACTACCATAGAACTCCGCGGTTGTACTCCTGATCATTTATCCCCCAAAATTAAAACCTATATTCACACAAAAAGCTATATACATACATTTGTAGGAGCTTTATTTCGACTAGTGAGGAGGAAAAAAGCCCCTCAAAGGGTGACTAGTTAAACCAACCTTAGTACATCCATACCAGGGAGTACTACTCTGCAGTAAAAAGAAATAAAGTAATGATACTCGTAACAACCTGGATCTGGAATCTCCAGAAAATTTCATCGTGTGAAATAAGCCAAGCCCAAAGTTATGTATTGTGTGATTCTATTTACATAACATCCTTGAAATGATAAAATCCTAAAGAGAACCTGTTGGTACTTGCCAACGGTTAAGGAGGGGTTGAAGGCTAAGGAAAAGAGGATTTGGTTGCAAAAGGCCATGAGGAATCCTTGTAGTAAAGGCAGTGTTATGTAACTTGACTGTTATCAATGCCAATATCCTTTCTGTCATAGTCTGCAAAATTTTACCAATAGGGGTAACTTGGTAAAGAGCACACAGGGGTTTTGTATTATTTCATTCACCTGCAAGTGAATCCATAATTATCTCTAAATGGAAAGTCTAAAAAAAACAAAAAGGGAGTTGGGAGGCAGAGGCCAGTTTGCAGTGGGTTATAGAGTTAAGAGGTGGTAGGGATTTGAATGTGGGGAAATATTATGTTGTCACCTAAGAAACGTCTGATAATGATCGGTTAAATTGATAGGCTTTTCTTCCCTTCCACTACTTAAATATACTTATTCATCCTGATTCAGTCCTCAGTTTTGTGTTCTCCAGACATTCTCCCTGAGCAAGCTCATATATCCTCATGGTTTTAACTACCTATATGCTAATGATTTCCAAATTGACATTGTCAGCTTTTTCTCCTCAAATTTCAAATTCATGCAGTCCATTACCTAGTGCACAGATTTATGTGGATATTCTGCAGACACCTTACTCAGAGCAGAATTCCTCACTTTCCCTCTCTTGCAGGTTCTTTTTCAATTAGTGTCACCACCATCCAACTGTTCAGCCTAATTAGTAACCTGGGAATTATTCTTGACTCCAGTATAACTTTCAGACCCTTTGCCATTCAAGCACCAAGTTTAGACACTTCATTTTCACATCTATTTTTGCCTTGTTCAGGTTTTCCTATCTTCCTCCTCTAGATTACTGGCTTGTTTTTCTAACTGGTTTCCCTGCCTTGGGAATTGCCCATATCAACTAATCATTTGCACATCTTCCAGAGTTTTCTAAGTTGCTAATTACCTATGTCCTTCCTCACTGCCCATAGAACAACATTTAGGATCCTTATCAGAATGTAAAGCCCTCTGTGATCTGGTCCTTTTCACCTCTCCTGTCCCATTCAGGTCTTCTCTGTCTGGAACTTTATGCGCCAGTAACAGATAAATTGCAAGTAATTGTCCTCTATCATACTTCTTGACTTTTATTGTAATAACCCTCTGTTAGAAAGGCTCTATATCTTTCCATACCCCCTTCTCCCACAGAAACCAATCCCCATTCTTCTTCATTTGCTTACTTACTGCTCAGTATTTAAAGATCACATTAGATAGCCTTTCCTTTTCTTCACCCTAATGGATTGCACAGTTGTTCCCTCATCTTCCTACAGGATCTGTATAAATCTTCACCAGCCCCTCATAGATACCATGTGTGTATCTGTTTTCCCCACTAGACGGGAAGATTTTGAAGGGCAAGAAACGTCCACAACTCCAGGATAAAGATGCAAAGTGGAACTTTGAACTTTGAAAAGCTATTACAGCTTTCATTTTATAAAGACAAATTCTTATAAACTCTTGTTTAAGGCAGATGTGATCTTGTCATTCATTCATTCAACCAACATGTACTGACTACTGACTACTGTGTCAAGGACTGGGAATAAAATGATGAGAAATCATGCCTTCTGTTCTCAAGCTTTATAGCTAAGTGTAATGTTACTCTGCAAGAGATGGTGCAATGGAAAAGATAATTCTAGAATAAGTTTTATAAAATCAGTACAATGATTGAAGGTACTACAGAAAGCCAAAGACTCAAAAATCATAGTTAGGCCCAGAGTCAGAACCACCAAGAGAATGATCCTGATGTAGATACAATAATTAAGTTTAGAAGAAAGTGTCTGAGACCAGTGTGATGGTATGAATTGAAAAAGGTGAGTTCAGAGCAAAGGGAAACAGGGTGAATAGCTAAAAAATAAGTTTGACATATATGGCTTGATTTTATGAATGAGCTGAAATGTTGGACGTAGGTGGTGCTAATTCCAAAGAACCAGCAAAGGACTTGCCACTGTGTCCTCAGACAATCTTACCTGCACCCGACATCAGTTAGACTTTGTGCCACTGAGTATAGGAGAGTGTGGTCCAAATTGTTTGAAGTATTTTTTCCTCTGGGATGTAGCTTTCCTTCAAATACCAGATGACCATACTCTAGACGCTGACAATCATGACTCTCTACATTGTTAAAAAAAAAAATCTTTGGTCATTTTATTCTAGTACTGAGCCACCAGCAGGTTATATAGTTCTTTCTATAGAATTTCAGGAACCTCCTCTTTCCTAGGCTGAGGTACTATTGAGTCTCCTGGTTAGGAGTGGGACTGGTTGCACCAAGAGGGTAGAGTGGAGGAATCACGTTCAAGGTACCTGAGTTTCCTCAAGAAAGATACACACTCACCCACTCAAGTCCTTTCCTGTTTCAGTATAGTTAGGAATTCTTGTAGTGACTCCTGTCTCACCCTAGCCCCCAAGTAAACTCTAACTCTCTTTACAAGACTTTTTACATTCTGTTCTTGTCTTATTGTCTTTGGAGAAGCTATTCTTTCCCAGAATTCATAATGTTTCCCTGCCTCTGTTGGAGCTAGCAAGTTTGAGCCTCATGAGATATATATTTACTATAACACAATAAAGTGGTAAGAAAAAGAATCAGGAAATAATAAAGAACCAGCCAATGAATCATAAATCCTGACCCCACTCCTATATTTAGAGAGCTTGGGAATTCTACAATTGACAGAATTCACTAGCAGTCATTTTATTAATTAGTCCATTCATTTTTATTCAACAAATATGCAAGAAACCCTCACTATGTGGCAAACCGTGTTAGGTTCTTGGCCTTCCTTTGTAGACCTTTTAATCTAATGGTTTCTAACTGTCTGGCTATGAACTGCCTCTTATTTCCAAGTCATTCACACTGACAAGGGTGCACAAAGAGGGCCACAGTGTAACCTACCATTATCTAAGGAATCTACCATTATCTATGTGCACTTCTGAGTTTATTGCTTCTGACTCTTGCCTTGATGCCCCAAATTTATGCTTTTCCTATTAAGACCCTCAACACCTGCCTCAATCCAAACATTCAGTATATGAGATAATTCAAATTGAGACAAATCGTGTGGCAATAGCATTACCTACCAATATACTATATAAGTAGAGTTGATCATTGCACTGCTAGGATCCCAGTATCTGTTATGTTTCAGGGTGAAATAGAACACCAAAATATCCAAAAGGTCTTAACTCTTCCCTAACACCTACCTATATTGGGCTAGCACATTTCCTCTTGGTTTTCTGCCTTATACTTCAGTTCATCCTTAAAGCAGGAGTGCTTTCCTGAATTCCCTCCCATTTGTTTGGGGCCCTAATACTCTTTCGAGCTCTTGTCAACTTCATCCCCAAGAGAGCTATTGACCTTTCCTCACTTCTGTCACTTACTAGAGCTCTCCTTTCAGTGGGCCAGTCCCCTGAAACACCACTATTATGCTCACCACCTGCTTTCACCCACTTGATTTCAGGTACTCCCACCATCTGTAGCCCTGCTGTTATGCCCAGCCATGAGCTCTGTATTTTGCCAAGCCCCGGCATATCTCCAATAACAATTATGATGCACAGATGGTTCAAGGGTGGGTTGAGACTGCCATTTTGTTTGTGATACTACTTTCCATAGGACAGCAGAAAAATTCACAATTAAGCGGTGGTACAATGAATTGAAATAATTTACAGATATTTTTAATGCTGGAGAAAAAAATGATCCGATTAAATCTTCCCCTAAGAAATCATTATTCTATTGAGTTCATCCAAATAGCAGGGTGTGATTTTAATTATTATAATGGAACATAATTGTCACTAAACTGAGGAGTTAATTATTCTGAAAATAATTGTGCCATTCTTCTACAAATAAAATGATACAAAAAAATGTATTTTGTGGCTCTGAGTGTTGAATAATACCAACACAGCCAATATATTTACTCATGTGAAACTTAAGCAATACTCACTTGTGATTCACCCAATTTTCTCCCAAGAGTTGGATTTGCAATTTTAAACTTGCAAATTAGATGGAGGCTGCATTATTTCTCTAATGGGAAACACAAAATCCTTACAGAAGGGCCTCAGCATTGGCATTTGCCATCTATCTTAAATGCCACCATCCGGTTGGAGCATTGTTATGGGTCTCATTGAAGCTGTCTAGTTGTTTATCTTTTCTATTTCATAACTCTTGATCCATGGTATGATTTTGAGACAATTAACTAGAGATCGAGTGAAATTATTAGATAATCAATTACCCTCAAACAAAGGCCAAATTTGTATTTCTAGAGAAAAAAAATGATGTGTATTTCCTAGGGTTAAGATTGAATTAATGGCTCTCAAAATAATCTAAGAGTCTAGGAAAAAATAATGGAGTAGAAAAATTTGGTAGCTTAACTCTACCTTTCTCTCTGGGACTTATTTCAATTTAAGCATCATTTCATAAGTTATTTCTAGGTTTCTTTGCATTGTTACATTTTCTCTGCCACAACCACCACCACAAAACCACCCCTCCCACAGCCCGTATGCTGAGGGCCTTGGACCCCTTTGCATCCAAAATTAATAGTTAAATAAGAGTCCTATTCTCTCATTGGACCTCATCTCTGAACACTTGAAGCCACTGGCATGACTTGATCATGAAAGTCTTTGACTTAAAATTATTCTTCAATTGTCAGTTAAGTGTCATAAAGAAATGATAAGGGGAAGGGAGCTGTATAATGTGGAACTAGTCCCAATAAATGTGTCAGAAGCCAGAGGGACAGATGAACCGAGGGAGATTCAAGCTTTAGGTGAGAAAAGAGTCAGGTAAATATTAAGTGAATGTAAAGTTCTCATTGGACTCCACTGATACCAGTATTTTACTATTACTGAAAAAAAGACTCAATTTTAAAACAAGATGCTGGTTTGTTTTGTTTTTTTAAGATTTATTTAGTTTAGAGACAGAGACAGAGCGAGCGAGCATGTGGTGGGAAGGGAGAGAGGGAGAAAGAATTCAAAGCAGACTCCGCGCTGAGCATGGAGCTTGACACAAGTCTCAATTTCACGACACTGAGATCAGGGTCTGAGCTGAAACTAAGAGTCAGATGCTTAACCTACAGTGTTGCCCAGGCGCCCCGATGCTACTGTTATTAAGAACTGCAGTGCAGGAAGGAATAGGGGCTTGGGACTATTACATACCACTTGTTTAACAAATCACAGTTAGACATTTCTTTTATACCTGATTATATTCTAAGATTTGCCTGGCGGTTAGCATGAAGTAGGAACCTCATGACACTGACCTGGTAAAGATGAGAAAACACAGCACTGAACAGGACAGTGCAAGTGGCCAGAGAGAGGAGCAAAATCAGGAAGAGGTTTGTCATGGAAGCCTGGAAAGTAGTGTATTTTAAGGAAGAGGGAGAGGTCAACTTAATCAAATGTTCAGATTCAAGGTAACTGAGGAGAGAAAAATGCTCATTGAATTCAACAATCATTAAGTCAGGGATGTTCTTTAACAAGACTTGATTTAGTAGAAAGATGAGGCTAGAAACCAGTTTAGAAGGGCTGAGGGGAAAGTGGCATGAAATGGAGACAACTGGTATAGATAAAAAGAATAAAAGCTATGGAAAAAAGAGACGAAAAGTTTGTTTGTTTTGGTTTTTGTTATTACTTGGGAGAAATTTAGATGTGTTTAAAAATAACAATTCATCTGAGAGAAAGTGGTTGGACGTATGAGAGAGAGAAGCAGCATTAAACTATAGGGCAGGGTCTCTGAACAGGTTAACATTCATGGTACCAGAGCAGAGATAAAAGGATTGGTGGTGATTAGAGGAGTGGCACTTCCTGGCTCTGTTACTAACTCTTAAGAAGAGCCCCAGAGGTCAGTAATTGTCTCAGTTATGACCAGCTTCTCTTTTCCTGAAATACCAGCAGCATATTCAAGGTTTATTCCTGGGAGCCCTTTTCCAATTTGAGATGGGGATTACATTATTTTTATGGTGATGAGAAACGTGAGACTCCACCTGCTGCCAGATTGAAAGGCAAACTTGAGTAAACCCTGCAAGTGTGCAGCACACTCCCTGCAGGGTGTCCCTAACCACCAGTGACAGCTTGTGGTTAAGTTGTTTACATATCCTTATCCTGGGAGCAGGAGCCTGACTTATTAATGAAGAATGGATAAAAACAAGGTGGAGATACATTCTAAATGTTGCTTTTGAGATTCATGGCAAAAAAAGATAAAAGGTAGAAATGAAATGGTCCATGCTGCACCTTTGGCAAAATTATTGTCCCTGGGTGGGTTACCCTAGAGATTGTTAGAGTCCCACAAGATTAAGCTAAAAGAAGTGCCTGCTAAGGGCCTAGAGCAGAGGTCCAGAAATAAAACTAAGAACATAAGCAAATCCTGCATACCCCTTTTTTGTAAATCAAGTTTTATTGGAATGCAACCAAGCCCATACATTCGTGTATTCTTCATGGCTGCATTTGTGATACAGTGGCAGAGTTGAGCAGTTATGATAGAGACCATATGACTCTCCTAAACTAGAATAGTTATCCAACCCTTTCCAGAAGAGAATGGGAGACCCTGGCCTTGAGGGAGGAGGAAACTATGCAACACCCAAGGCTATTAACAGAAAACAAGAAACAGACTCTGAGTGTTCAAATAGCTAATGCTTCTCTCTTCTCTTAGAGGACTCAGTTTCTGAGAAGGATCTGGATTATGGGAACAAGGCAAATCCAAGACTTAATAAAGAATTGCAGGGCTAAATTAGAAGCAACATAAGGTTGCAGTAGAGTCACTTAGAGAAAAGAGTCTGGTGGCACTGAAGCTAAGACAGAAGAGGCTGGACAAAGGGAAATGGTCACTATGTTGAACCAGAGGCACGCATCCAAAACCTTAGGAGCTGTAAGCTCTTCACATATAAAAAATGATAAAACAAGGTCTTGGCTTGATTAAAGTCAGTGATAATAATAGTTAACATTTGTTACCATGGGAGTACAAATATTTCTTCAAGATTGTGATTTCATTTCCTCTAGATAATTACCCAGAAGTGGGATTGCTGGATCATATATAGTAGTTGAGTTTTTATTTTCCTGAGGAAACCTTATACTATTTTCCATAGTGGCTATCTCAGCTTATATTACCATTAAGAGTGTAAAAGAATTTCCTTTTCTTCACATCCTCCTGAGCACTTACTCTCTTTTCTTCTTGATAATTGGCATCCTAACAAATGTGTCATGGTATCTCATTGTGATATCATTGCATCCCAGTATTATTCTCCTTTCATTTCCCTGATGATTAGTAATGTTGAGCACCTTCTCATGCCTGTCTCTTCTTTGGAAAAAATGTTTTTTCAGGTCTTCTGTTCATATTTTACCTGGGTTGTTTGTTTGTTTGCTATTGAGTTTTGCTCATATTTTAACTGGGTTGTTTGTTTTTTGCTATGAGTTATTTTGAATTTGTATTGTGTATTTGGAATCTTTAATTTCAACATTATTTATTGAAAAGACTGTTCTTTCTGCATTATATATTCTTGGCTCCTTCAAAAATTAATTCTAATTTATTCCATTGGTCTATATGTCTTTTTTTTTTTTTTATGACAGCAGCACACTATTTTGATTACTGCAGGTTTGCAATACAGCTTAAAATTAGGAAGTGTGATGTCTCCAGTTTTGTTCTCCTTTCTTAAGATTGTTTTGACTATTTACAGTCTTTTGTGATTATGAATTTTAGGATTATTTATGACTGTGAAAGATGCAGTTGCATTTTTGACAGGGTTTTCTGTATATCGCTTTGGGCAATATGGACATTCTAACAGTACCACTTCTTCCAGTCTATGAATATGGAATACCCTTACATTTATTTCTATTTTCCTCAATTCCTTTCATCAGTGTTTCATAGTTTTCAGTGTACAGATCTCTTACCTCCTTGGTTAAGTATAGTCTGAAGTATTTTATTCTTTTTGATGCTATTGTAATCAGGATTGTTTCCTTCATTTCTCTTTCCAGTGTTTTCCTGTTAGTATGCATAAATACCACTCTTACGTACTGATTTTGTATCCTGAAATTTTACTTAATTTGTTTATTCTAACACTGGTAGAATCTTTAGGATTTTCTATATGTAAAATCATGTCATCTGCAAATGGAGATAATTTAACTTTAAATTTAGATTACTTCTATTTCTTTTTCTTGACCAATTGCTCTGGCTAAGACTTCGAGTATTATTTTGAATAAAAGTGGAGAGAGTAGGCATCCTTGTCTTGTTCCTGATCTCTGAAAGCTTTTCCTTTAAGTTTGATGTTAGCCCTGGACTTGTCATATAAGGCTTTTATTATGTTGAGATATGTTCTTTTTATACCCAGGTTGTGGAGAGTTTTTATCCTGAAAGGATGTTGAATTTCGTCAAATTCTGTTTGTATGTATTGAGGTAATTGCATGATCTTTATCCTTCATTTTATTAAGATTTGTTTTGTGGACTAACATATGATCTGTCCCAGATAATGTTCCACGTGTACTTGAGAAAAATGTATATTCTGCTGCTGTTGAATGGAACGTTCTGTAAATGTCTATTAGATCCGTCTGGTCTAATGTATAATTAAGTCCAGTGTTTCCATATTTATTTTCCATCAAAATGTTGTAACTTGTTGAAGATGGGATATTGAATTCCTTTACTATTACTGTATTGTTATTTCTCCCTTAAAATCTGTTAATATTTGCTTTATATACTTAGGTGCTCCAATGTTGGGTGTAGAAGTATTTATAATTGTTATATCCTCTTGTCGGATTGACCCCTTTATTGTTATATAATGACTTTGTCTCTTGTTACAGTTTTGGCTTAATGTCTATTTTATCCGATATAAGTATAATTACTCCTTTATTTTATTTTACTTTTTTTATTTTATTTTTTATTTTATTTTATTATTTATTTTTTTTTTTGGCTTCCATCTTTTTCCTTCCCTCCATTTGATATGTGTTCCTAAAGCTCAAGTAAGCCTCTTGTAAACTGCATATAGTTGGGTCTTGGTCTTGGTTTGGTTTTTTTAATCTTTTCAGGTCCTCGCCCCCCCCCCCTTTTTTACTTTTGCAGATTTCACTTATGCCTTTACACAATATCAAATACGTTGAGTAGCTGTAATCCCAATTCCATACAAACTCATAATCCACTGCTTTAACTGACTTTTAGAATGTAGTTTCCCATGCTTCTAAATGATTATCATAGTCACTCAATTGAAAGCTGAATAAT
Source organism: Ursus maritimus (assembly GCF_017311325.1). Classification (NCBI taxonomy): domain Eukaryota; kingdom Metazoa; phylum Chordata; class Mammalia; order Carnivora; family Ursidae; genus Ursus; species Ursus maritimus. The sequence goes on from NW_024426774.1 coordinate 42,193,607, forward strand.
TTTCCATTAAGTTGATGTAACATAATTTACCTTTATGTTGTGAAAACTAAGCCTATTTCTGTTTTTTGCTACTAAATACAATGCTTCAATGAACATTTGGCACATGTAGCTTTAGCCTATTTTTTAATTATTTCTGTAGAATTCAGTATCAGTTTAGTAAAGCATTTCAGACAAACATATGGACATTTTTATATCTCTCAATTATTATCATTTTCTCCTATTATATATACTTTCCAAAATTCTTATGGCAATTATAATAATTTAAACCATTTTTTAATATTATATTTGACATACAATGCCATGTTAATTCAGGAGTATGACATAGTAATTAGACAGTTCAATACGTTACTCAGTGCTCACCATGATAAATGTAGTCATCATCTGTTACCATACAACAATTTTACAATATTATTAACTATATTCCCTATGCTGTACTTTCCATATCTGTGACTTCTTTTTTTACTGAAAGCTGTACCTCTTAATCCCTTTCACCTATTTTGCCCATCCCATCCACCCTCCTCCCCTCTGGCAACCACCAGTTCTCCGTATTAATGACTCTGTTTCTGTTTGATTGTTTTGTTTTTTAGATTCCATATGTAAGTGAAATCACACGGTATTTGTCTCTCTCCATCCGATTTCTTTCATCTCTGGGTCCATCCATGTTGTTACAAATGGCATGAACTCATCTTTTTATCCATTCATTTATCAATGGGCACTTAGGTTGCTTCCGTATCTTGGCTATTATAAATAATGCTACAGTAGTAAGCATGGGGTGCATATATCTTTTCAAATTAGTGTTTTTGTTTTCTTCGTGTAAATACCCAGAAGTGAATTACTAGATCATATATTTATATTTTTAATTTTTTTGAGGAAACTCCATACTGTTTTCTGTAACCATTGCACCAATTTATATCCCACCAAAGTGTGCACAAAGATTCTCTTTTTTTTTCCATATCCTTGCCAACACTTGTTATTTCTTATATTTTTGATATTAGACATTCTGACTGCTGTGAGATGATATTTCATTGGTTTTGATTTGAATTTTGATTTGCATTTGATTTGGAGTCACTCTGTCTTTTGATTGAAGAATTCAGTCCATTTACATTTAAAATAATTATTGACAGGTATGGATTCATTTCCGGCCATTTTATAATTCCTGTTCTCTCTTCCTCTCTTCTTTTGTGATTTGATGATCTTCTGTTGTGGTATGCTAGGAGTCCCTTTCTTTTGTGTATCTACTATAGGTTTTGGTTTATGGTTACCATGAGGCTTATGTAAAACATCTTATACAAAATAGTAGTCTGTTTTATGCTGATAACAACACCAAATACATAGGAAGGTTCTACATTTTAACATTCCCACATTTTGTTTTTGATGTCACCATTTACATCTTTTTAGTGTTTCCATTAAGAAATTATTGTACTTATACTTTTTTATGTTTTTTCAGTTCGCTTTTATACTAGAGTCACAAATGATTTACCTACCACCAGTACAATATTAAAGTATTCTGAATTCAATAAAGATATTTACCTTTGCAGTAAGTTTTATATATTTTGATATGTTTTCCTGCTACTAGTTAACATTCTTTTGTTTCAGTTTAAAGAACTTTTTTCTTTTCTTTTCTTTTCTTTTCTTTTCTTTTCTTTTCTTTTCTTTTCTTTTCTTTTCTTTTAAGATGTCTTATAAAGCCAATCTAGTGGTGATTAACGTCTTCAGCTTTTGCTATCTGGAATACTATCTTTCAGTTCTGAATAATATCTTTGCCAGATAGCGTATTCTTGAGTGGCATTTTTCCCCCCAACACTTTGAATATAGTATTCTATTCCTTTTGCTTGAAGTACCTGCTGAAAAAACTACTGATAGTCTCATTGGGCATTCCCTGTACATAATAAGGTATTTTTCTCTTGCTGCTTTTAACATTCTTTCCTTATCTTTAACTTTTGGAAATTACAATATATCTCCTTATGGGCCTCATTGAATTTATCTTCTTTGCAACTCTCTGGGATTTCTGGATCTGGATGTCTGTTTCTTTCCCAGGTGGGAAAGTTTTCAGTCATTCCTTTGAATAAGCTCCCTTGTCCTTTTCTTTCTTTTTTTCTGGGACCCTACTAATGTATACATTGGTCTGCTTGATGGTATCCCATAAGTTCCTTAAATTATCTTCACTCTTTTATAAATTAAATTAAATTATTTTTATTTTATTTTATTCTGTTTATTTTTGCTGATTAGATGAATTCCACTGCCCTATCTTTAGGTTCACTAATCTTTTTTCTATTTGATCTAGTCTGTTGTTGACCCCCTCTATTGAGTGTTTGTTTGTTTGTTTAGTTCAACTGTTCTTCAGCTCTGTGATTTCTCTTTGGTACATATTTTTTGTTGTCTGTGTCTGTTAAAATTCTCATTTTCTTCATTAATTGCCTGTGGTGAACTTTGTTATGACAATTTCACATTCTCTATTGGGTAAATTGCTTATCTTTTTTTTCACTGGGATCAGTTTGTGGAGATTTGTGTCATTCTTTTTCTTGGAACATATTTACCTGTTTCACTTTCTTTGACTCTCTGGTTGGTTTCTGCATGTTAGGTAAAACAGCCACCTTTTCCAGTCCTGACAGATTGATCTTGTATAGATGAATCTTGGCAATCAACCTGTGCTAAACACTGGTTGTTTTTCAAAACTTTGTGATTGTCCAAGCCACCATATTTGTTCTTAGTGGCTTCCAGTAGTTGAACTTTCAAGACAGACCCACCAAAGTCCCAAACTGGAGGATCATAGTCAGCACCCAGAAGCAGGCTGATTAGAAGCCAGACTCTCAGGCAGCAGCTGAGAAAGTATGTAGTTAAGCCTCTTCCAGGAAAAAATTGGAAGATGGGCATTTTTGCCTGTTTCCTCTGTGCTAATCCTAAGTGTATAGCCCATGGGGAGTGCTGTTGCACCTGTTTAAAAACTGTTTCTTTGTTTTTCTATAGTCCTATGGCACTTGTGAATGTAAACTCAACTGGAACCAGAGCCAGGCAATCCAGGGGCCATCCTTTGGGTAGCAGTCACAAAAACTGTGGTGCCATACACGTATACAAGCTCCTTCCAGAAAGATGCTGGTTTTACTGCTGAAGTGAGCATCAGTGGAGGGAGAAGGCAGTAGAAGTGCTCATCAACTTCCCCTGGTTCTGGAAGGAATTGCAGCCAGTCCCTAGATGTGTGTTAAGTTAGAAGCCAGACACTTAGGAAACAGTGTGTAAAGTATGCAGTCAAACCCCTTTCAGGGAAAGATTTGAAGATTGGTGTTTTTGTCTGTTTTCTTTGTTCTGAGCCCTGGGGGATAGCCACAGCAAGTGCTCATTCATGTGCTTATTAAGTTTGCTATAGTGCAGTGGGTCTCATGGACACAAACCATTTTGGCTTTCAGAACTAGGTGTTTTGGGGGCCCATCCCTTGGGTGGGAGTGTTACAAGTTGAGGCACTATGTGTGATCCAAACTCTTCACTCCTCAGGGAGAAGCCTGGAGTTGGAGATTGCCTCTTGATTATATGCTGCTGTGTTAGAGGTAGAGTTTATGGAGAGGATGTCAGCCTTTTCTCTCATTTCCATCTAGGTATTTTCTTACCCAGTGTGTAGGAGTCACTCACCTAATTGCTGGATTTCTTTCAGAGAGAACTGCTCTATGTGTAGCTGTATGTTTGTAGCATCTTTGGGAGGAAGAAAGATCAGGAGCCTCCTCTATTGATGTCTCGACCTCTCCCTCCTGAAGATAATTTTATACTTTACTTTTGAACAATCATCAATGCACCCACTTCCAAATACCCTCCTTAAAAATATGAATTCCTGGAGTGCTGGGGTGGCCACAACTCTTGATTTTGGCTCAAGTCATGATCTCAGGGTCCTGAGATTGAGCCCAGAGTCAGGCTCTGCGCTTGGCAGGGAGTGTGCTTCAGGATTCTTTCTCCCCCCCCCCCAACTTGCTTGCCCTCCCTTTCTCTAAAATAAATAAATCTTAAAAGAAATACAAATTCCTCTCCTGGCTTTTAATACCATATCCCAAAATACCTCATTTTTTTTTTTAAATGAGCTACATTATTCTTTACTTCTTATGATTCAAACATAAATCTCTCCCTTTTCGTATTTTCTGTGTTCTCTCTCCCCTGGACAGTCATTTTTCTCTTCACATCTTTGTAGGCATATTACACCCAGTGGAATTCTCCATGAAAACCTTCCTGACCCCTTTTTCTTAGTGTTCAAAATTACTAATGTAAGTATGATTATTTGACCAATACATTTTCCCCTAAATTATACTCTGTTGAGTTTTTTAAAAACATAAGTACTGTTTTATTAGTGAGATTATTATTTCCATCAGATTACAAAATTTTCTATTTTCCGCCATATTTTGCCCCTAACCACATCCTGAATAACAGGCTTATCTCTAACTTTATATCAAATGATCATGAGTTTGAATTATGGCATGTTTAAATTCAGCTATGTGAGTCTTAGATTAAGTTTTTAACTGTTGTAATCCTTAATCATCATTTGTAGTAGAATGGTAAACATATTTTTTATAGGGTTGTTATAGGCATCCTCAAAGTAAAAACATTGTCCATCTAGCTCATGGCTGCATATCAGCATGCACAAAGAATAGTACTTGGTAAATAGATATCAGCAAATACTTTTAAAAAGGTCAATATAGTATAAGATGTTTATCAAATTTATAGCTGGTACATAGTAGGAACGCAATAAATGCCCAATCTTAGAACTATTCATTTGTCATTTATTCCTTTTAAGTGAAAAAAAAAACTATCATTAATTTAGCTGAGATTCAGTGATTTAGCTCTCTTTCACTGCAAAAGGAATAACAACAGCTTCCTCACTGAGCATCACAAGGCAAATGGAAAGTGAGAGCAATGATGGGACTCATAATAGAGGTGCTAGATTGGGCCTAGTGGCATTCTACAAAAAGATATGTGACTCTTGTCTTATCTATAAATATAAAGATGATGTGGATTACGATGTCATGTGTCACTTCACCCCCAGGAACTCATGATTTATGGAGTTCTCACATTTAAGAAGAGTATTTAACAACTTCTTTTTAAATCAATGGAGTTTTGTCTTGATTTCTGCTTTTTTCAGTTTAAAAGTTTTACAATGTTCTCATTGGCCTCGGTGCCATGGTGGAATCCCAGCTAGTCCTCTGGAGTGCAGAAAGCAGCATAACCAGACTTCCTGGACTTTGTCCAAGGGAAGTTATTAATAAAGTTTAGGGAAATATTTTTCCCTAAGATATTTTTCTCATTATCCTTTGATCCTTAAATGCTTTACTGACACCACAGGCCATAAATGGTCCCCCAGAAGTTTCATGTTCATTGTAGGTTGAGAAAGAGATTGTTGGGAGTAGCGATAATATTGTAGGCTCTTTAGAGGTCCTGAAACATGTTTGTTTGTTTGTTTGTTTTTAAGTGACATAATATAAAAAGCCTGAGCTTTGGCACTAGATCAGATTGTATTTGAATACTGGTCTTTCATTCATTAACTATGTAATTTTGAAAAACCACTTAACTTTTTTATCCTCCTTGTCTTCATCTGTAGATTAAAGATAAACAGTAACTGCGTTTCAGGTTTGTTGTCAAAATTACATAGAATGAAAGTGATTGCAATATTTCACTGCTTTGTATTTCAAAATCTCTCTCAATTGAGGTCAAGTGGCTCCAACTAGAAAAAGAAGAGGGTTACAGAAGAGGGAACAATGAAATCATAGAAAGCATCCTGGAGAGTAATGGGTAATAGTGTTAAGTGGTATATAAATTAGGGTAACGCCAGCTGCTGTAACAGACCAATCTCTAGAAATCTTAATAAATAATAAATAACATTCAATTTCTTGCTCATTGCTAGTGTCTGCAAGGGTTGAGCCAACTCAGAGCTGCAAGTTCACAAAAATGAGCCTTCCATGTGGTGATTTAGGGACCCAATTTCCTTCCATTTCACGATCTCACCATCTTTCAGGGCATCTAAGTCCTTGGGCAGGAAAGATTAAGGATAATATGGGAGATCTCTATAGACCAGATTTGAAAGGGACACCCATCATTCCCACCGCTTTTCACTGGTTTCTGTCATATGTTTGCACTAAACAGGGAGTGACTGGGAAATGCAGCCTACCTCTATACCCAGGAAAGAAGAGCAATAGGTGTGGTAAGCGGTGAATTTCCACCCACAGTGGTAAATACTGGTGCACAAAGGAATTTGGTGCATGTAAGAATGGTGCCAAATTAAATACTTATTGAATTAAGGGAAAACTGTGCTGGTAATTGGGATCTTAAGAGAAAGACTTTGTGAAGGAAAAGAGAAAATGGGATAAAACTTGAAATGTGCATTCTTTGAACCACAAGAGTGAAAGTAACCAAGAATCTAGAAGACGTTTGATCAATTAGGATCAATTAGAATTTAAGGTTTTATTCAAAGCTTTAATTTATATTAGCATTCTAATAAAAATGCACCCATGCAACTAAAAATTAACTAGTTGCAAGGCCTAATGTTACCTAGTTAATTCCACCTGAAAGGAGTTCTGAATAGAAAGATAGGAATTTAGAAAGAGTTTATTCCACAAATTAAAAAAAAAAAAAAGATTGTCATAATGAGGAAAACTAAAATGCAAGGTTTAAAGATTATTAAAGGTTAAATGACTATCAGATGCCTCAGGGAATTTTTGGTACTGCTGACTTTGAGCCTGACAAATGTTCAGTGATGAGACATATGACCTGCATATCCACCTTGTTTTACCTGGTCTACTCTGGCATAGCTCTTGGAAAGGAAAGGCATTATAACAAGAATTTTGACCCAGAGGACTCATGTTCAATCTCCTTGTGTTTCCAAGCAGTCTAGGCAGTCCGCCTATTGAATTGCTTTTCCTACCTTACTGCTGTCCCCGAAGGTCAGGCCAGCTCAGAGCAGCAAGTGCACAAAAATGAGAAGGAAATTACATGTTATCACCTCTTCCTCAGCTGACTTCCTTCTTGCTCAGAGGGTTTTACTTTTCCCCTGATGTTAAAAGTTCAGGGGGCATTGAATTGGCTCTTTTGCTTATTTCTTTTTTATGTCAGTGGTTATTTTGTCCATAATGAATAAGAAAGTTTGCATTGTGTTAGAAAGTACCTGGGTTTCGCCCAAGTCTCTCTGCATCCCAAAGAAAGAATTAGAAGATTTTATTTGGTAGATGCACCCACCTTCCTCGGTATCCCATTTCTCTCGTCACAGTGCCCTGAATCAAACATCCCATTTTCTTCCTCTTTTTTAGACTCCAATCTCTCTCCCCTGCCTCTTTCAGTGTTAATATCAAATAAGTCTATACCTTTGCCAAGGGAAAAAAATTCAGTGAGGAATTCAAGTAAGATAGAGACAAATATGGAAGAATTCCTGGATGGAGAAAGCTTTGGAGTCTGCAAATAATCTAGATCAGCAAAGAGCCAATTCTAGCCCGTTTTGTGTTTTATACACCTGTGAACACAGCCACACCCATCCATCTATGTAGTGTCCGTGGCTGCTTTCCCACTACAATGACAGGGTTGAGTAGTTCTAATAGAGACCATATGTGGCCTCCTGGACAAAATATTTACTGTCTAGCCCTTTGGAGAAAAACATTGCTGGTGCTGACCTAGATTGTCATAAATTGATGAATATCCAGGTATAAAGAGATAAAAGCTCTATGGCAGAGAGGCCCATAGAAGTATGTCATGAACAGTAAACAGCAAGTAGACTACAAACTGTTGTAAGTAAGCAATAAAAATACACATATGTGTAATATACACATGTATATATGTATATGTTTGTGCTTCCCTTCACTTATTTCATGTATATATGCCTATATAAAATATACATATTTTTAAAATATGTATTCATATATTTAAACATATTCATACATATTTTTATTTCCTATATTTACACATGTATATGTATGTATATGCATGTATACACATATATATACATATATATATACACATATATATATACACATATATATATACATATATATATACACATATATACATATCTGCTCTTTAAGAATAGTAATCGTATGTTTGACTTTTTTTTTTTTTTTACCCTTTCCAATACTTAAAGCAGGTCTTGGAATATAGGACGTAACGTTTTCTGGCTAGTCAACTGCATATAACTTTTAAAAACTTCATGACTCCCTATGTCTCTATCTCTAGGCACTTATCTCTGTTTTCAGTTTGGGCAAATATTGACTGTTTTAAAATGGAAATTCCTAGAGGAACTTGCATTAATCCCTGTTCAGTTAATGAATAGAGGACATTCTCTATTCTTCTTCAGGGTCACTAAACTGGAACTTGTCTTGAGAATTAAATGTACTTTAATTAAAGCTTAAATATAACAAGAATGTTTGCCACTTTTCATATTTTTCTTGTGGCCAGGCTTCAGTGATAATGAGACTAAGGTCATGGACTTGATCCCCACGTGGGCCACTTAGCTCTCATCTATTCCAAGTCAAAGAAACATCTTGAAGTTTCTACAATGTGCCAGGCACTGTGCAAGTCATTAAGACTGTAAAATTCAATAAGGCACAGCTACTTTCTTCAAGGACCCTAGAGCCTGGTGGAAAAGATTGAGTAATCTGGTGCATAAATGACTGAAGTTGCAAGTAATGTTACAAGAGATAGAGACAAACTGCTATAAATATTCAAAAAGGAGAGAGTAGGAAGGATTATGAAAATTTTTATGAAAGCGCCTGTATTTGCAGTGTGCCTCAAAGGTATATATTACTTTTTTCTTTTTTTAGGTAGGAAGATGGAGGCAGGGAATTTTGTACGTGGAGAGAAGAGCAAAAACACAGAACTGAAAAAAAAATACGTGACGTAGTTAATAACACCACCAGATTCCAATTTGCTCAGAATACAGGGTACACATACGGGAGTAATGAGATTAAATGTTTATGGAAGGCCTGGAAAGTCAAATTGAAAATGTGGGTTTCACTTGGTAAACCAAGAAGAGCCCTGGTGGATTTTAAGCAGTGAATAATTGGAGAGTGGCTAAGAAGAGCTGTCTGGCAGTTTTCATGGACTCATTTGGAGTTTGAAAATGCAGGAGGCAGAGAGAAAAGTTAAATGTCTTGCAGCAGTCCTAGGAGAGAAGTACATGAGCCTTAACTGGGGTGCTGGAGGTGAAAATGGAAGAGAGAGATTTGAACAATGCTGAGATGAATTCTGGACTTGGATTATGACTTGCATGTTAATAGGTAGAGAGAACGCTCACAAAAAGCAAGCTGTTCTATTACATGGAAAATAAAGAAGTCAAAGGAAAGCTTTGTGGGGATGTTTGGGGAATTGTGGGGAATTCCATATTTGGCATGTTGATTTTTAAGATGCAGGTAACATCTCCAATAAAGTTACCTAGCAGGATTGAAATTGGGGGAGAGATAAAGGATGGATAGACAGACCTGAAAGCCTTCTACACAAAAGTTGTTAACACAGATGTTACTGTGAGGGGTGCAATTTCAGAAGATACATGTATGAAAAGAAAAGTGTCAAAACTTTGCAAATAGAACCTTGAGTCATAAATGTGTCTAAGAAAAAGTGAAGTCATCTATGGGGAAAAAAGTGAAGGGGCCCAAGAAATACATGGATTACTAGGGTAGTTCAGTATCCAGACTGGAAAGCCACATTTCAGGCAATCTTATCGCAAATAACAATCAAGAAGTCTGGGAAAATGCATGAAAGCTTCTATTGTAAGACATGCATCCAAGATAACAAGGTAAATGATAGTAAAATTAGGGTGTAAAGGTGCGTAACAAAAATGTGGAAATGTCACCCTACAGACTAGCCAGAAATCAAACGGGGGAATTTTAGGAGCATCCAGAGCCATTTCAGTGTTCTTGGTTTTGTTTCAAGAGAACATATTTGTATCAATCATTCTAATGCAGTCATAGCAAATGGGAAAAGCTAACCTAATCATAATTAGTTGTTGAACACCCTGTCTGGAAAAAGACTGTTAACTAAAGGTAGTGGGCAGCATAAAACCTTGAGAAAGAGATCAGATGGCTTGATTTTCTTAATGCATGTTCAGCACTGTCCAGAAACAGAAAGGGTTTTCATAGAAGTTGGTACGTATATTCTCCCTTCCTTATCAGGCTTATCCTACTTAGGAGCCTCAGATTATCCTGGTTTTGTGATTTCTGCCATTAAGAGCATAGGGCTACCTCCTCCTATTGGGTTCCATGCTCACCATGCAACGTTTTGATCATAAACTGACCGTTCACCTAGCTTGTGAACAGACAATGAATGTGCTGACTAGAATATTCCCATTCACTCAGTATAACATATTATTAAATTGCCATTCTGATTTATGCAGACTATTAATCTCTGGATATATTGACAAATTTGAGTGTCTAGATCTGCCTTCATGAGAACCGTACATGAAATATAAGACCCTTCTGCTTTCCTGTTTTCCATCTCATCTCACCTCTTAGCTGTATCTTATCTGTAGCACTCGTTATGAAGCCTGAGAACTTCATGACTAGAGACATTACTCTTGTGCTACTGATGCTGAGGTAATAGCATTGTTTCAGTTACCCGCTGTTGTTTAACAAACCACCCCTAAACTTATGTAGCTTTAAACAATTTATGATTTGTCACAAATCTGCAATCTGGTCTGGACTTAGCTGGGCAGTTTTAGGCAGCCGAAGGGTTAGCAATGTAGGATTGCTTCTTCTTTCACATGTCTGGGATGGTTAGAACTAGTAGGGACTGGATGAGCCTCTCTCTGTTCTTCATGTAGCTTCTCTGCATGTCTGGCTTAAGCTTTTTCAGAGTACACTGAGTCTCAGCTTAGCTCAACATCTTACATAGAAGCGGGCTCCCGAAAGAGAGGAAGCAGAAGCTGCCAGTTGCTTTAAAAGCTAAGAGAAACTAGTGCAACATATCTTCTGCATTTTATTTGTGAGAGCGATATCAGTCAGATTCAAAGAGAGGGAAGAGTAGACTCCAGCTTTTGATGTGAGGAGTGATGTACAGAGAGGGAGAGAAGCAATTGACGGCTGTCATATATACAGGGTAACAGGCATAATAGACAATAAATGTTGAATAAATATGAATAAATGAGTGAATGGATTGCAACAGAAGAACTCTTCTACTTAGAAGAAGTTCCAATATTATTACCTTGAATTAATACTTGTCTCAAAGAGCTTTATTTTGGTATTAAATAGAGTTAAAAATCTAATTTTTCTTGATGCCAGTGTATGTTTGGCTATTTATGAAGAAAAAAAATCAAGACAGACCTTCAGAATAATTCAGAAAATAATAATATATCTAGGATTTTCTATATGCTAGCGGTTATTATAACTCTTTTACATTTAAGAATCTCAAAATCCTATTTTATGGATGGGGAAATTAAGGCACAGAACAGTTAAGTATCTTGTCAAAAATCACATTGCTGGTAAGTTGCAGAGCCTACACATTCAAACCTAAGTCTTAACCACTACCTTGCACCACCTCTTCTGCCTAAAGGAAATAATAGGCCTTAAGTTGGAATAAATTGTTTTCCTTTCCATTCATCCTCATTATCTTTCTATCCTTGCCTTCTATCTTCTCTGTCCCCAGTAAAAGTAGAATTTAATTATTGTAGTGAGAGTAGTGATACATTTTTTTCACATGGTACTTTCAAATATATGAATAAATGCTTACTAATCATATCTCTCAATATACCTGAGAGTATTTAATTAGGGAATAGGACCCAATTGGTTGATTAGCATATGCCAGCCCTCATCACACCCACCTTAGGGAGAAAAAAGGAAGACCGGAACAGTTTAATAAGAAACAGGAATTAGGTAGTAAAATAAGTTTACAGTGAGATTGGTGTTAATATATTTCATTTAGATCTTCTGATGCTCATTTCAACAAGCAACACACAGGAAATCTAAAGAGACTCATGCCCAGAAAACCCCTGGGAACCTTTTAATTTGTTAGATTTCTTCCTCAATTTTGAACTCCGTTCATAATTATACAGGTATTTATTTTAACTAACATGTCCAGTTAAATCAAGGAGCTCCTTTGCTAGATTTCTTGTTTGTACATGTAAGGAAACTTTAGGAAACAAATGTTCAGATTTGATTATGAAACATGGATATTAACTTCATAACATAGCTTTGAATCCTCACTTCTCTCTAACCCTTTAAGTGAATTTGAGAGTACTAGTAAATATTGCAAAGACTTTCTCCCCATCTATAAAATGAATGAGCAAAACTATATTTACCTCATCATATACTTACCTTCTTACAGAAGATGAAGTAAGATAATTCATTTAAATATATATTCCTCTGCCAGGCATATGGTGTCAGTATTTCATAAATGGCTATTTTCTTAATTTAATTTCAAATTGTTACTCATAAAATTTTTGCTACTAAAATTTTTAAAATATCTTTTGAAATCTTTTGTATTAGATTTTTAAAGAAATTACATAGCTAATTATAATGACGGTAATCTATTTTAAATAGGTTTTGAAGTTTAAAATATCTTATATTTCTGGGAATTTTTACAACATACATTTAAAAAGCAGTAATTGGTATCCTGATTTTCAAATGACAAATATAGAAGCCACCAAGATTTAGTTATTTGTGCAGAATTCAGGTCTTTCTCCAGGATACAACCATGTATAAGGCACACATAGCCTTTAAGAATGCTTTGAAAGGAAAACAGTGTTTTAAATCTTCAAAATAGTCTTTTTTCTACATTTTTAGTATAAGAATTCCACAGTTTAAGTGCAACACAGTGTAGAGAGAGACATATAATGCTGAATTCCCATAACAGTCAATGGTACAGTCAAACATCACATGCAGAGAATGCAAAATTTAGATGAACTGAAATTATAAGAAAATAAAATCAATTTCAGAAAACAAAAATCAAAATATTAAGGATCCCTGAAATATTCTTAACCCTAATGAGATTTCACTGGACTCAAGTCATTTTGTAGTGTGGGATTCCTAACATGACCCCATTAACCCAGCTTAGGAATTCTTGGGAGCCATGAGTGCCTGCATCAGATACTCAGAACAATAAATGGTAACCAATTTTTGGATAGAAAGCTTCCCCTAATTTGCACTAAAGTCATCAGGCTTTTGAAATTCATCTTCCTCCTTGAACCCACATTTTGAACAAACTTGTTTACAGTACACATTGCATTGATACCCTTTGTTCGAATAGACTGCTCAATTTTTCTGGCAGTGATGCAAATTTGAATTTGGTTCATGGATGAAGAGAGTCTGAGATGCACCATCCACTTTTGACTGAGGAGATGCAAAAGAAGAAGTAACGGGGTCTGTGTTTGGGGCACAGAGGGGGTTTCAGAGGATCCTTGTGAAAGACTGGTTAAAAGATGGCAAGTGGGGAGAAGTGCAAAGAGAGAAGGAAGTTTGGCTAGCTGGCTTTCTGTCCTGAACCATTGATTCAATGGAAATTGGCAGGAAGGAATTGGAAGGCTAGGGTTGAGGGTGGGATGTGGGACAAATGATAGAAAGGGAAAGGCAGACAACTAACTAATGCATTTCATTTAAAACAAATAATAGAAATCAAAGACTTAAAGGAGATTAAAGACCAATCAGAATAATTTCGCAACTTTAAGTCTTAGGAAGATCAAAGTTCCCTCCAAACCTAATTTGATGTTTTATTTCAAAGAACAAAGACCGGTAGAGTACTGCTTTAAAGAGGTACTGTTGCTACCATTAAATGGTTCCTTATTGAAAGGAAAACGATGTATGATGACTATGTTACTGAGAAATTTTACCAAAGGAGTGGTATGAATCCCAGATCAGCCTTCAAGCTATTGTCCCATCTGTTTCCTTTTTGCAAATACTAAAATTCTCAAGAATTCTCTCTACTCAGCTGCCTCCCCTGCTTCCTTCTCATTCTCTCCTCACTTTATGTGACTCTGATCCTATCTCCACCATGGTAACAAGCCTCTGATACAAAATTTAATTTCCAATTATTCCACTCCAGCAGGAATTTCCTCACTCTCAATGTTCCTTGATTTTTCTGTTGTACTTAACACATATGATCACCCGCATTTTAAAACTTTCTCCCTGTGCTTACTTTCTTTGTGACTACTCTTTCCCTGCTTTAATTTTCCTTTCTGGTGAAAGACATATGGATAGTTCTGATAGCTTTTTCTCCACTTACTATATTCTCTCTTGACTGAACTCATGCATGCTTTGCTTCTACTCTGACTCTTATGTTGATGACACAAAAAGTTACATCTTTAGTCCAAACTGTTCTGTGTACATTTATTTTCATAGTTTCAAGTATTTCTTGCTCACCTCTACCAGGATAGTCAACTGAGAGACTTAAAAACTATTCAGAAACTTTTAGGGATTCTGCAAGGACAGTACTTGAGGCCTAAGGAGATGTGAGCATGTGTGAAAGGCACAGTGGTACATGACCTATTTTGGCTGGAGAATGAATGTCATGAAGGCAAGAATTTACAGATAAACTTGCCAGGGTAGCTGGAGTGAGATTATGATGCCAATCTAAAAACTTTGGACTCATTTCTACAGGAAACCAATAGAACCTTCCCTTTCCCCTTTCTGTCCTACTTTCTAATCTGGATCTATGCTTTTAAATTCATCAAATTAGCTCTATCTGTGGTGGCAGTACCCGATGAGTCTGTAACACCTTACTTTTGTTCTTTAATTACATTTCAAATTTTAGAATTTAGAATTATTCTACATTATACCACATATTCTGATCTCATGTCTTTTCCTGCAGTACTTTGCCTCTAGCATTGGCGTTGGACAAGACGTGCTCAGACACAAATTGTTATTAGGTCATTAGATCACAATTTATTGACCTCTGTGTACATAAAAACTAAATATCACCTATGTTTCCCCTAATTCCTGTGAACAAATGCCTTTGGGTCATGTGAATATGACAATCCAAAGCATCTTGCTGAACTAAAATGTTCTGTTTCCTACGTAAGTGAGCACAATATCTCATGAAAATCACTTCTTGAATAAGGCCAAAGAACATTTCACTTGCAAATCTATCAGGTCTCTAGTCAAAAATGTGTGCTGTGCATATTCTGGAATCAGCCTCTGTGAGATTCTGCGTTTGACCAGACTTTAGCTTCATCTCATTCAGATGCAAACAAACAAAAAACCTGTAATGAGAGAACTCATTTGCAAGGAGCTCTGTGATCCAGAGGTGTCAGGGCAAGGGGAGAACTGAATGTTATTACTGATTCTAAACCCAATCCTTTCTCCCTCCCAATCCTTTGAATCCAGTGCTAATCTGCAGCAGCAAACTTAGAACTTTAAGCCTCATTATCTATGCAGGCAAACTTTTCACCTGGCTATCATCCATTTGAGGTCCTGACATGCCTTTATTGAATGAGATATTTTGCTTTGGGCAAATAAAAATACCTGAACGATTTAAATAGAACATTAAATTAGTTTCACCTGCTTTCTTCAATGCCACTGGAGTCTTGGAGAAAACAGAGTGAAACGACAGATCTATTTCTGCCTTTTGCAAAATGCATCTGTGTGTACAGACCATTCTGATTATCATCCTGATGAATTAACCATCTAGGTTACTAAGCTTCCTTGTTCTAAAGCTGAACAGAAGCAGTTCTTGCCTCTTGTTGCCCTCCTATCAATTCTCTTCATTAATAGGAAAATTAGTACTGTAACAAGTATTTGCTGAACAATTTTTCGGGAAATGGGCCACTACTGAGTTCCTACCATATAGCTATCACTCTGCTAGGCTTGAGGGAAGATGCTCTGTTGAAAAAGATAATTTGTGATCAGAGAGAAATGCTAAATATTGTGGAGACAAAAATACAGAGAAACCATCAGCTTACATCCAAGGCCAAAAGAGGCTGATGTTAAACAGAGATGCAGCTGGGTGTTGTGCTAAGTACTTAGGAAGGAATAATCAGTTCTGCATAGGGGCCATGGAAAGCCTTCATGGAGGAAGAGCATTTGAGTTCATCTATGAAGGCCAAATGGAATCTCGATGGTAGGCAGATGGGATAAGTGTCCTGATTGAGGAAAGAAAAATCTAGAAGCCTGAAAAAACCCATCATGTTCAAGAATTCCCCCACTGTGTCCAGAATATCATTCACTGAGGGAAGCAGAGAGGAATTAAGCAGCAAAGATGGACTCCCAGACTGATCTGTTCCTGTAGATGATGGATAGGTGCAGATCAGGGACTTAAATATCAGACAGAGCAACTCTGAAACTTTTTATCTGCCAAAATCCTGACAATGGCTGATTTCACTGGAGATGAGAGAAAACAAAAATGCCATCCCATTTGATATTCTTCCCAAAGGGAGTGCGTATTCATTGGGAGTCAAATTACTGGCCTGAATTAAAGTCTGTTAGGGCATGCACATATTTTGGCTGGCCTCACTTCTGGTTTGAAATCCAGAACAACTGGAGACACTATAATAGTTGTTATATATGGTGCTATATGTATATATTTTTAGAAAGTACTTCCAAAGTGGTAATAATAATAGTATCATTTATTGAAGTGTTACTGTGTGCCAGGTATATTGTTCTTATTTGAATACTAATGATCACTCTGCAAATTAAAGATTATTATCCCAATTTACAGGAAAGAACTCTGAGTTAGTGTTGAGAAAGGTTAAGTATGTTGCCCAGGACACATAGCCCTTTTGTGATAGAGATATAGTTTAAACAAGAATGCTTGTGATAAGGAAGTCTTTCTGTTACAACATGCTGCTTGAGGGTATAAGCAGTGCTGAATAGTTCAGATGTTCGGGATGCTAAGTTGTAAGTCTGTAAATGTCAGAGCTTTCTAAATTTTTAATATTCTCAAGAAAATTCTTTGAAAATACACTATGATTTTGAGTTCTATAGCAGAGTTCTGAACAAAAAAAATTTTTTTTCATGAACTCTCAGGAAACTTTTAATAGATAAGTAAGTCAAACAATAGCTACTCTTCTTTGACATCTTTAAAGAATCAGCACCCTTGACTACATTTTCTTTCTCAAAAACCTCTCCTCCTTTGGTCTTGTGTATAGTTATGCCCTGATCTCATGGTTCCCTCCAACCTTCCTTAGTGCTCTTTCATATGATCCTCTAATTAAGGCCTCTTTCTTCTGTTGCTCATTAAAGACCATTGTTGCTCGTGTCATTGTCTTCTTTGTATTTTCTTATTAGTCTACGCATACTCCTTGTTCAGTCTAATAGTTCCATAGTTTCAATTCCCTGCTATGATAGACTGAATAATGGCCTCCCAAAGATGGCCATATGCTAATGTCCAGAACCTGTTCATATGTTACCTTACAGAGCAAAAGGACTTTTCAGGATGAGTGAGTTAAAGATCTTGAAATGAAGATATTATCCGGCATTCTCTGAGCAGGACCAATGTAATCACAAGTGCCTTATGGGAGGTAGGAGGGTCAGAGAAAGGAAGAATGTAAGGACAGAATCAGAGATTGGAAAGGAGAGTAGATGTCACGCTGCTGGCTTTGCAGATGATGAAAGGGGCCACAAGCTGAGGAATGCGGGAGCCCCTAGAAGCTGGAAAATGGGAGGAAACTGATTCTCCTCCAGAAAGGATGGAGGCCTGCCAATACCTTGATTTTAGCCCAGCGAAACTGATCTCCAACTTCTGACCTCCAGAACTAGAAAATAATAAATTCACATTATTTTCATCCCTTAAGTCAGTGGTGATTTGTTACAGCAGCAATAGGAAATGAATATATCTCTTATCCACTGACAACTTTCAAGTTTGAGTCTGATAGTTTACATTTCTCCTGAACTTCAGAATTAAATATAATCTCAACCCAAACATCTCACAATATACAGTTACATTACGCAGAGTCCAACCATCACTATCACCCACCCACTGAATTAGCAAGAAACCCTAGGAATCATCTTTGACATCTCCTTTGCCAATTCTCAGAGCCAGGCTTTGACCCAAAAGATGGTCCTGATCTACCTCAACATGAACAAATGACAGACTAAGCCAAACTTTGCATTACAGAATATATCATAATTTTAACATGACATTCATTCAAAGCTTGTCTTGCCATTTATCTACCAAAATGTTAAAATATCTCAATAAGGCACAGATAGTCTCTAGCTGTAAGACATGTAACTTATTGGTGAACTTTGAAATATGAGCTGGCTCCCATGGGAAAAACTTAGAGATACAGACCAAATGTACAGAAAGGGAAAATAAAAACGTGGCAAATGTGATTTTCTAAAAGAGTTCTAACACATGGTGAATAAAGGAATGTAGATTCAAGAAATGTCAGTCAAATCCACACATCACTGTTCATCTCATACCTTGGGAATTATAGTCAGTTCTTGACGACACGTTTTTTTCAAGTGATATTAACTGGGACTGATTCAGAATGGAAAGACCAGAAAGGATGAGGAAAAAGATCAAAAAGTTTTATATGAGGAAGGAGAGAAAAAGTAAAAAGATTCAGTGAACCTGAAGTATTAAAGTGCTGACAACCTGGTATGAACTCAGAATTTTAACTCACCAGTAGTTGAGGAAAGAAGAATGACAAATAGTAAGTTAATACTGAATATATTATCATCCACATGGAATGACTTATCTGAAAAAACAGGAAGCCAGTCATTTTTATTAGCAGTTAAGAATAAGCTGAGTAAACATCTGGTACCAAAGCTGTAGGGAGGAAATACCATGCAAGAGGAACAAATGATCTCTGAAGTGTTAAAAAAAAAAAAAAAGGTCTTGATTTGCATTCTGATTTAGCAGTTCCTTCCTTGGCATATGTAAACATGTGCAAGTTATTTTACCTCTCAGAGCCTCATTTTTCCTATGAATTATAAATAATTTTTTTAAAATTCTTGAGTTTTTTTGTTATAAGTGAAATAATGCATGAAAACACTTAGCAAACTGCCTAGAACACACCAAGTTTCAACAAATGGTGGTATTACTAGAAGTTGGAGAATCCAAACACTGTATATGGGTCTAGTTGACCTTTAAGACATTTCTAAAAATCTGTTTCCAACAAAATAACAAAATAGATCATTAGAAAAAAAATTTTTGCTCTAATAATAATTGCAAACTGCTGAAGAAATATAAATTTTACATACTTCAAAATGTGGATATGAGGAAATTGAAAAACTAGGGTAATCTCCAAGGGAAATTTAAAGGAGAATGGAAACCAAAATAGTTAAGCTAAGGCTTTGGCTGCCCTAAAAGCACATGCCCATCTCATTAATCAAGAGGTTTAGTTTAAATGGCCTCAAAATGACAGAAGATAAATATTGGGCCCATGTGGAATGGCGAAATAGAAATAGGATTCTGACAGAAAGCCAGAGTCCTTGATGCTCAGAATGAAAAATAGAGTCTGAACGTAGACTTTTTCTCCAGAGAATTTATAAACTCAGGCCTGACCTCACTCAGGCAAGTTTATGATTCAGGACCCACCATGCTGAGTAGTCACATGAAAAGAGGCCTAAGCAACCTAAGCAGAAACAAAGACAAGTATCAGGCGACGTTTAGTCTAGAACACTTAAAATTGTCCCAGGCAGATACCACCAGAGGTCAAAGCACAAAATTAACCCGTAAACAAATCACCATAAATGAGTAGACAGAAACTATAGTGAGTAAACTTAATTATGTTATCAGTGATTTTTTTTTCAAATTTGTCAGATACAAAATATAAAATAATTGGGTTTGCAATGCTTTAATACATGAAAGAAGGAAATAAAATATGCTTTAATAAATGAAAGAAGGAAATAAAATATGAGGGAAGAAATCTATTGAATAGATAGAAATACTGAAAAAATACTTACTAGAATTTCTAGAAATAAAAACTAAAGTCTTTGAAATTTTAAATTAACAGTGGATTCTTTAAATATTGCGATAACACAGCTGAAGATAGATTTAGTAAACTGGATATTAAATTTTAAAAATGTACCCAGAATAAGTCACAGAAAGTTAAAAGTGATGAAAATAAACAATATTAAGAGATACAGAGACAATAAAGAAAGGTGTAAAAAGGCTAACTTTCAGAAAGAAAGAGTAAGGATAAATTCATAGAGGAAAGAATAAGAATGAATTCATTTTCCTATAGAAAAATTTTCAGAATTTATGGAAAATAAAAATCAGGTTCAGGAAGCACAATATGTTTCCAATAAAATAAATATAACACATTTAGGTACATGGTGATGAAACTGCAGAACATCATGGAACATGCATGAATCATGGAACATTACATTAAAAACTAAGGATATACTGTATGGTGACATAACATAATAAAAAATTATTATAAAAAAATTTTTATAGAGATTTTCAGGGGCACCTGGGTGTCTCAGTTGGTTAAGCGTCTGACTCTTGATTTTGGCTCAGGTCATAATCTCAGGGTCCTGAGATAGCCCTACATGAGGAGCCTGCTTAAGAATCTTTCTATCCCTCTCCCTTTTCTCCTTCCCCACCTGCTTGAGTGAGTGCCCTCTCTCTCTCTCTCTCTCTCTCTCTCAGGAAAAAAAAAAATCAAAGGTATAAGAAAGAAAATGCAATGTATTTTTTTTTTTTTTTTTTTTGCTGTGTAACAAATGATCAGAAACTTAATGACTTAAGAGAAGACACTATCTCACAGTTTCCAATTTCTAGACAAAGAATAACTGTATCCTTTGGTCAGATCTCAGAAGGATGCATTAAGTTGTCAGCCAGCCATTTTTCTCACTTGGATCTTGGGGTCCTCTTTCAAGCTCATTCATGTTGTTGGGAGAATTCAGTTCCATACCATTGTAGGACAGAAGCTCTCATCTCCTAGAGGACTGTCCTCACCATAGGCAGTTCCTAAGTGGCTTTTTGCTTCTTCAAGGATAACAGAGTATCTCTCTCTTCAGAAAGGTCCCAGTACCTCTTACGAGTTTTTGCCTCATTAGATCTCTCACACAGGGTACTATCCCTTTTGTTTACCTTAAAATCAGCACACTTGACACCTTGTCATACTTGTGAAATCCCTTCAACTTTGCCTTATAATATATCCTAATCATCAGAGTATTACCCCATCATATTCATAGAATGTCCCTGCTCAAGGGGAAGGGATTATATGAGATTCATATATCACAGTTGGAAATCTTGGAGGACATCTTAGAATTCTGTCTACTGCATATAGAATTTTCTGGAATGGAGTTAAATTATACTGATAGTGGCTCAGCAAACCACTGAACCCATAAGACAATGAAATATTATTTCAAAATAATGAGAGAAATAACTCTCAAATTTACCAGGGAGAAAACTAGCCTAATAATTTTTACTAAAGTAACTTATAAAAACTGTGTTTTGAGAAGGAAATTAAACACTGAAGGAAGACTAAAATACTAGAATTGAAGAGGAGCAATGGAATTATAAAATGTATGGATAAACCTTAAAAAACCCTGTTGATTAGACAGTAACACATAAGATAGGTTGTAGATTATTAATATAAAATCCAGATTTCTGAGTTCAGAGCAAAAGAAGTTGTATTGATTAACTTTTATATCCTTAAAACTACTTATGCATGTTAAAACTGTATTCACCAAAATAATAGAATTTGATTGCAATACTTGTAAATAAGTAAAGAGCAAAAATAAGTGAGAGAACATAAATAATCCTAATGATGGCATTAAATTGAAGGTATAGGAAAAAAATGTCCTGGAAAAAGCCATGTAAGCAGAACCTACAAAATAATATCTAAGGCTTAGGAGCAGCTTACTGACTGATACAGGAGCTCTATAAAAAACGAAGGTAAGCAGATGTAGATTCTTAGACAGGTGCGGGTCTAAATGTTTTGGTAAAGCTCTATCCTGTAAGAATAATCATCAGATGCTTGAGGGGAAAAAAGCAGTAACAAAGAGAAAAGTGAGCTTGGGAGTCCACTGAGATCATGAGACCTTGATAATACATGAGGGGGATTTTCCTTCAGCGGGACTACCCAAAGAGTCCTAAAATCAAACATGTATGAGGAATTGGTTTCTCTACTGTAGGACTTCTTAATACTTCTAGTGAGATAGAGGACATTTTAAATCCTCAAGAGTGAGGGAGAATAATAATAATATGCAGTGCTTCCCACTATTACTTGCACATGTATTTCATTTTTGGTGGGTTTTTTGTGTGTATTTCTGCCAAGCATGCCATGAGCTTATTACACCATTAAACACTTGTCTAGATACATTCAAGGACCAGTCAGAAACTGAGTTATCTTTGGAAATGCACTGACACTTTTATGAGATGAAACCAGAGAAGGAATTCATGTCATTTGTAGCCCCAGGAAAACATAATCCTGAAGAAGCCCTTCAGAAGCAAAGAACTGTTTGGGTACCATATAGTTTTCGTTCACCAGTAATGACCTTTTTTTTTTTTTTAAGATTTTATTTATTTATTTGAGAGAGAGTGAGAGAGAGAGCTTGAAATAGGGGAGGGCCAGAGGGAGAAGCAGCCTCCCCGCTGAGCAAGGAGCCCAACGTGGGACTCGATCCTGAGACTCTGGGATCATGACCTGAGCCGAAGGCAAACGCTTAACCAAATGAGCCACCCAGGCACCCCAGTAATGGCCTTCTATGAATACATACACTGAACAACTAACTGAAGATTAATAATTATTTGTTGGTTTTTTAAAAAATAAGCAATCAAACTTACCTGTTAATTTTATATTTCTTTCTTTTTATCTTGGAATGATTGCATCTTAGTTTACTTCTCCTTCAATCAAACATGTGTGTCCCATATGGCCCTCCCCTCCGGTAGACATTTTGGGAAACTGATCACGGCTAATGATGTATTAGCAAGGATTTTTTTTTTCCATGAATAAAATACATGCATTTCCACATGGGCCTTCAGAGAACAATGCTTTAATCTACTTACCAGAGCTGGCTCTGGTATCATCCCTCTCATGGTTTGATAATACGAAGTTAGCATCGGGTCTAGCATATAGCCTTCACAAAGTATTTGCTTTCATTTATATTCATCTCACCATCTGAATTAATGTGGAGACTCTGGACCTTCACTCCTACATCTATAAAAGGGGGTTAATAGCAACTCCCTGACTTGGCTGCTGTGATGATTAAATAAGATATGTAAAAGCTCCTAGTGTGCTGTATGCACAGAGATTATCCCTTCCTCTCCGTGCAGAGGCTTAGCTTAACTTCAGCTACACTTGATGAGTAGTCTTGGGATCAGCCTGTGATCACAGAATCTGTTTGAAAGGAAATAGAGAAAAGAAAAGTCATGGACTTGGAAATTAACAGACTTGGGTTCAAATGTTAGTTATAACATTCTTAGGGTGACCCTGGACAAT
Source organism: Ursus maritimus (assembly GCF_017311325.1). Classification (NCBI taxonomy): domain Eukaryota; kingdom Metazoa; phylum Chordata; class Mammalia; order Carnivora; family Ursidae; genus Ursus; species Ursus maritimus. Next base: position 42,216,876 of record NW_024426774.1, read on the forward strand.
CACTAATCCTCAGGATCTTCACCTGTAAAATCAGATAATGCAACTCATTATTCAAGGTTTTTCTGAAGATTGGAATTATATATATGTATGTATACACACAGATGTGTACATATAAAGTATTTAATAAGTGAGAATTATAATTATCATTACTGTTACTATGAGTATATCCTCAGGAATTATTCCATTTGGATGTCTCTCTGTCACCTGTGGCCAGGGCTTCTTTCAATGATGTTATTGACTGAAATTTCAACTCTTGTAGACCACTTTCTAAAAAGAACAAGTGGGACAGATTATCCTTCCCTATGTAGTCAATCCTAAACCACATCACCTTTAAGATAGGGGCCATGTCTCCTGTTTCTCTCTTTTGCCCAAGAACTAACATGGTGTGGAGCACAGTGCAGAAGTGTAGGGGAGATGGGGGCCTGGGTGGCACAGCAGTTAAGCATCTGCCTTCGGCTCAGGGCGTGATCCCGGCGTTCTGGGATCAAGCCCCACATCAGGCTCCTCCGCTGTGAGCCTGCTTCTTCCTCTCCCACTCCCCCTGCTTGTGTTCCCTCTCTCACTGGCTGTCTCTATCTCTGTCGAATAAATAAATAAAATCTTAAAAAAAAAAAAAGTGTAGGGGAGGTGCCTATGGCTGACAGGGAGCAGTCCCATGTCCTTGATCTTAGGCAGTTCTCTTGTCTGTGTGACTATGGACAAGCCACTCTTTTACCTAAGTGGTGGGAGTTAATGTGCAGGGGTCACTCCTTTCTCCTACTCATTTTGTCCTCCTGAGGACCTCCTCCAATACTGGTTATCTTGTTCCTTTGTGCCACTTTTTAGAGAAGAAGAAAGAGACTAGGCCAGCCCTTGGTGCAGACAGAGAAAGTGCTGTAATCATATTGCAATGAAGAGGGCTCTAAACGTCCACCAGTCATATATGCCACCCTTGTACTCTGCCAGGAAGTGGATATGAAGGCAGGTAAGCATAGACATTGTTTATTTAAGGTACATGAGGAAGGTAAATGAACATGGTACATATCATCAAAATTGGTATGATTTATAGGGTTCTTAAAAGTCTCTTACCTGAAAGTATCTCCTTTACCAGAAATAAATGCTGCCTAAAATTCCATAAAGGGTCAGTCCTTTGGCTTAAAATAAGTAGCATGCAAGTTCCCAGGTGGGGTGCAGATAGGGGAGAGAAAGCATATTACAATTAGCATTCACTAATGTTCTAAGCATATTAGATATTAAACCTATTTTGAAGTTACAGATAAACTTCAGAATCAGAACACTAATTGTAAAATAATGCATTTGAGGGAGAAATAGAGTGTGGCAAGAGAATCATAACCATGAGACCTTGGATATGCCAGTCAGATGAGAGAATGCTAGAAGGATAGATGCCATGATCAATCAGTTATATTTATAAAAACTGGTCTTGGAAAGAAAGGAAAGTGAAGAAGAGCCTCAAGTGTTTGTAATCACTGGGAAATTGGAGGTGAAAAGAACCATGAAAAACAAAGCCAGGTGAAGATGAACTGGAGCCCTCTGGGGTATGATTGTAGTATTCTCCCCACAGCTGTGACCTTCCTAGAACACTATTATGCACATCAATTTTAACAACCATACTATGTTTTCTATACCTTCTTCTAAGCTACAGGCCCTAAGACAAATTCCAGAAAGAAAGAAGTGATGGTATGTCATACCAGGTGTGTCCACACACCCCTCTCTCTGCTTAGAAGTCAGATAGCGATTATCACCAATAATAGCAGTAAGGACGACATTCTAGACATTTAGAAGTTCTCCCACCTTGCACTACTGACTCTGCTCTACTAGGGAAAGCCATGGAAGGAATACTCACCACTGATACGAAGTGGGTGACTTTACTGGGCTAAAAGAATGTTCTGAAGTCTTTGAACTTTTTTTAGGTATAGCTCTGTGGGTGGCCTTCTATTCTTTCTTGAGTAGACAGATTATGGTAGATTATTGGTTTAGTGGTTAGGCCACTAATGATGGTATATGACCATTTCTCACCTCTCTGGGCACTGATTTCTATATCTTTCAAGCAATTGTTATATAATTCACCTACTACAACTTACTCTTAAAATTCCTCAAATAAAACGCATACCCTACCCTCAGAACACAGATAAACCTGCCCCAGACCAACACCTGGGATCTTACTTCTTTCTCTAGTTCTGGATAAATTTATATTTGTATTTATATCTATATCCATATTTATATATCCATATATATACCTATATTCATATTTATATATGTATATAAATTCTTTCTCTTCCTATTTTTGCACTCAAACCAGAATCATTGATTTGCTTGCAGGGCCCATTTAACTAAATATCTTTCTGTTTTGTCTGTTTGCAACCTTTTGTCCCTTCCTTAAAGGCAGGACAGTGTTTGCCCAAGGCTTAAACTGATAATTTTCTCTTTAGCAGAGGAACCTGGAGAGTCAGTTGTCTCACAATGTGATTAGCTATTAAAGGGTTAGGTGTCCCCTTTTGATCACAGGAGTTTATATCTTGGTACCGGACACCTCCAAGGGACCATTAGATAAGTTTCCTCAGTAATTGCTATAGGGGCTATAGGATTTCAAGGGAGATGAAACTATTTACCTGATGATAAATCAATACCCTTCTCAAAAGGGTTTCTTAGAATCAGCAAAGCAAAGGTGACTTTTTCTTTCATGTTTCTATTTTCTTTTCAAATCTTTGCTCACGGCTAACTTGATTTTTAAAAATACATAGAGGTGTATATCTGAACATGTGTATGTGTGTGTGTGTATGACTGTGTGCATATGTATAATTGTGTGTGAATGAGGGATACTGTGTATGCTGTTGTGTTTCTGAACATGTGAATATATTTTCTGGCTCAGAAATATATCCCAGATGTGCCATTGCTTCCTTACTCTCTACACAGCCAGCTGAAGTTTTTTCAAATATTTTTGCATGTCATCAGCCCCCAGTGTACATATGCAAAGCAAATCTTTGCCTTCCAACAGATTGTTGGCAAAGGCAAGTCATGAGTGGGTAGTGTAGGTTTCTGTGCTTATATGGCATCACAATGCAAGGTCATGTCATGAAAGATCATAAAAGCCTCACTCTGTGTCTCTAAGCTGACCTGCCTGTCAAATAACCTGAACTTGGAGGGCATTATATAATGATGCTTACCTACCCCAATTGAATCCCCCCAACCTTTTTTAGAATAAAAAGGAAAAGAGAGTCCACATTTTGTTTCCCATTTTTTGTGTAAGATCTTTAACTCTTCCGTTTTTGAAGATGTTCAAATTCCCACCACCACATTAATTTAGGTCCACTTTATTTGTCTGATTCTTAATAACCTCCCTTTCCTCTAATCCATCATTCCTGGGTTGACCATGTAATAACATCATGTTCTAAAATACACATAAAACAACATACAGATTCCTTTGCCTGAAGTTCAAGGGCCTCTACAATCTAGCGCCAAGACTGCTTATTTAGATTTATCAGTACAGCAGTGACCCTCAGCTCTGGCTGCCCGTTAGAGTCACTGGTGTATGTGTGGAGGGATGGGTAGTCCCAAACAAGTAGATTAGAGTTTTTGCGGGAGATAAGGGAACGGATATCCCTCTCTTCCAAGGACTGAAGGTCTTCCTGGGATGTGGGATTTTTGGTGCTAAAATCAGGAAAGCCTTGGGAAAACTGATGAGTTGATCAAAATGTTTCCCTGTTATTTCTGAGACTCCTTAAAAGGATGCTAACATGAAGCCTGTGTTCAGCTAGTCTCTTGTTACCTTCATCCGTTGACTCTACCCTAAATTACTATTTTCTCAAGTCTGCTGCACATTGTTCATCTTCCCATGACTTGGCTATTACAGTGTTATCTCTCTACATGGCTTACTTGCAAGGTTTCTCCACAGTTAATGACAGAGCACACAGGCCCTCAACTTCATGTTTGAGGCCTCTGGTTTGCTATCATATTGCCTCCATAGGAGAGATAAAAGCCCTGTTTTCCAGCACCCATGTAGAGAATCAAAAATCCTCCCCATATGCAGGGGTTCAGCGTTCATCATTGAGAAGTCCTTTACAAAAAGAATAGTTAATATTCCAGTTAAAGTATTTACACTTGGTATCAATCTACCATGTAGAGCCTTCACTGTGAACAATGAATAAAATATTTTCCCTATACTTGAATAACTATACAGTTATCCTGGTGACTGTTCCAAAATAAAACATAACAAAAGAGATATGTCAAAATGACTTGCTTTCTTCATCCATAGAAACTATTAGAAGCATTTAAATTTAGTCATTTTTTTAAATTTAGTCATCTTGAAAAGTCTATTTCTAGGTACCTCCCTGCAAATACTTACTGTATATGGATATATATTTCTATTTATGCATTCACGTTTTGACATCTATCTACATATCATGGAAATAATGGATATTTTATGAGTATGTGTATTTGTATGCGTGTTTTCTCCCCATTTTTTCTTATTCTACCTTTCCCCATTTTTCTTGTCAGTTTTCCAACTAAATGTCTAAGCTAAGAGAGGACACAAAGCAAGAGAACAAAATTAATTTTTTACTTTCGAAGTTTCAAAATAGATACTTGAAACTCACAAAATGTAAAGCATTTGAAGTGTCTAGACTTTTTGAATTTGAAGAGTTTAACACTTGAAGAGGCACTGAAGTCTTGTATTATGCTGTTAGAGCAAAAAGAAAAAAAAACCAATGAAATATAAATTAGTACTAATGATGTAACTTCATTGGTATTCATAACATGATGAAACTTTTCGGTTCCACAAATACATATTATGTACAAGAAGGGAGTGAGAATAAAGAGAAGAAATCTATATACTGGACCAAATTTACAGAGTTTATTTTTCAGTTTGTGGATAAAAATCACAATGCATCAAATGAATTAAGCGCTTAATTAATATATGTGGACAATAAAAGCAATAATGAGACCCATATAGAAAAAAATCTCTGCAGTTTCTAGAATATTAAGAGGGTGAACACTTTTAACTTGTTCTGTTTTAAATTACTAAAAATTACCTCTATTGTTAAAACTTAAGACCTGTATTTTATTTAACTCTCACAACAATCCTGTGACTTATTATTTACGTATCTTCAGAGAGGCAGCCTCAAGCCTGCAGGGGTTCTGTAATTTGTAAGTATCAAAGACTAAGAAAATTACAGAAATATGACACGTACTCACATTCTTGGGCTCTGGGACTCAGGTTTTTTTCTACCACACCACACTATCTCTTCCAACCCTTCTTAGACTCCTATATCTCCAGCTCTGTCTTCTCCAGATTCCAGTAAGAGCAGATCCCAAAATCCCTGATAGGTTGTAAAATGGTTTGTTGGTTAGAAACAGTATTGTGGGGAATTCCATGACTCTGAATAGAGCACCTGGTAAATCCACAGGGGAAACCAATACATAAAGCATGCAAGGAAGGCAAATCCATATTCTTGTGTAGTGCAAAATTTAATATCTATTCTAGTGAAAAGAAATCACTTTCTTGTCCATGAAAAAAAGAGGTCTCATATAATTGACCTGCCGTGAGTTGCCAGTTAGTGCCTTGGGATATGAGACTCTATTGTGATATAACATTAATTTTTGCTGCAAGCTGATAAAATACTCAGCAGTGGCAGTTACCTGATCAGCCTAGTGAGAAATTCATGTTTTTGAGGCTATGCTTAACTTTCCTCACTGTCACCATAGTCACCTTTATTCATGAGTCCATTGATTAAATGTGGAGTGACAGAGAATAGAGGCTGAATAATATTAACAGAGACAATTATCTTGTTCACGATTATTGAAAGCCATGATAATCATGGGAAGCATCCACCTGAGGCAAAAATATCCTTTCATTCTGGACAACTTTAAGAAACCCATCCATGAATCAATCTCTTAGCAAAAACTTATCAGCAGTCTTCCAATATTTTCTTGAATTCCAAGTCTCTGACCATCTTTCCGAACCATTGTCCACCCCTACCTACAGAAATGATGTATGTCCATATCACAACATTCTCTTCTTTCAAAGAAAGGTGATAATCATGATTAGCTCTTAGGTTTATATGCAGAAATATCATATCTACAATAGTTCAAGGGTATTTCCGAGAGTGAAACATTTGGGGACTATAAGGGTGACACAGTTGGTTAAGCATCTGCCTTTGACTCAGGTCATGGTCTCAAGGTCCTGGGATCCAGCCCTGTGTCAAGCTCCCTGCTCAACAGGGTGTCTGCTTCTTCCTCTCCCTTTGCTCCTCCCCTCTGCTCATGCTTTCTGTCGCTCTCAAATAAATGTTTTTTAAAAAAAGTGAAACAGTCCACCTTTGGCTCATACCAACATATTAGACTGAATCATCTGTAAATTTTATCAGCCAGGGCAGGGAAAGTGGCTGCTAATGCTGTCTGGGGACACTAAGTAAAGTTTGAGAGTTCAGAATATTCAAACTAAATCATCTCATGTACTCACATTAAAATTTCTTAGGCTGGTATTCCCTATCAATACTCATTACTCAAGACCTAGCAAAGCCCTGAATTCTGCCTAGGTTAGTTACATCATCACTTCTCACCACCTTTGGAATCGAATTTTAATTGTTATACCCAGTCCCTAAAAGGAATAGAAGATATTTTTGAGGTAGTTGAAGAAATTTCCTGATTATTTGGCCAGGACTTGAATCAAGATTTTATAATTTGCCTCTTTCATTTTCTTGTTTTATGCTTTCCAGTTCAGTTGGAAGTAGCAGCCCATCTCATTGTCATTATATTCTTCATACGCTTCAACATGGCCCATCTAAGCATGGTCTTTGCCTTCAATAGATATCTTTCCCAGTAACAAAGGCCATCATTTAATAACTCTTAAACCATTAACTGTTACAGAATACGAGCATTCCAGACTCTTCTGCCAAGTAAACCATTCCTACCTTCCACTCGACCAAGTCACATAAATAACCCCAATTCCTATTACCTGGCTTTAAACCATTCTGGTATCAGTGTTGTACCTTGAAAAGGTACAGCAGATGCCATAATCTCCTGTATCTCTACTAGGCAGAAGGGGGTTTATTACAGAAATCTTACAGAATTTCTAGTACAGATGCTATGTAATAAAGGCAGGAAAAAAAAAGACTGAGCAAAATAGGACTCTTAACAAAAACCCATAGTCATTTCTGTTCTATGATGACACCCATGCCACCTAATTGACTCAAAAGAGGCAGTCTCCATGATTATGACTGCCCCTTCATATAGACAACTTCCTCTTTCCACGTCTTATGTGGTGCATTTGCTTGGTGGAATTTAGGTCACACACAGAAGCCATGTTGAAAATTTTTAACTTTCTAGCCTTTAAAGGATAGGAAGATCACTGGGAGCGATTGGGGGGGGGTAGTTAAAGTTAGCATTGATTAAACCAATCTGCCATGTAAAATGCTTTGCAAGCAGAATTCTTTTAGTCAATCATACTATATTAATACAATATTGAGTTGAATTGACTTTTATGAAGCCCTCCCAACATCTTAGACCCTTAGTTAAATTTAATTTATTATCGTTCTATGTGCTGTCCTTCATTATTTTCTAACACCTTTATATTTTTAAGTCTGGCAATTTCCTTACCATTAATGCAGACTCTTTAAAGACTCTTTACATACTTTTATCCCCAATGGCACTCTTGAGGGCACATTCAGTAACATGATAGGAAAAGCATAGCAATGACCTTTAAGCTGTGACCTCTAAATTGAAATCCTGATTCATCCATGTTACTAAATGAGTCATTTTGAGTAAGTACTCCTTTGATTTTATTTTATTTTATTTTATTTTTTAAAGTTTTTTTATTATATTATGTTAGTCACCATACAGTTAATCCCTGGTTTTCGATGTAAAGTTCGATGATTCATTAGTTGCGTATAACACCCAGTGCACCATGCAATACGTGACCTCCTTACTACCCATCTCCAAGCTATCCCATTCCCCCACCCCTCTCCCCTCTGAAGCCCTCAGTTTGTTTCTCATAGCCCATAGTCTCTCATGGTTCATTCCCCCTTCTGATTACCCCCTCTTTCTTTATCCCTTTCTTTCTCTACCAATCTTCCTAGTTCTTATGTTCCAATAGATGAGAGAAATCATATAATAATTGTCTTTCTCTGCTTCACTTATTTCACTTAGCATTATCTCCTCCAGTGCCATCCATGTTGCAGCAAATGTTGAGAACTCGTTCTTTCTGATAGCTGAGTAATATTCCATTGTATATATGGACCACAACTTCTTAATCCAGTCCTCTGTTGAAGGGCATCTCAGCTCCTTCCACGATTAAGCTAGTCAGAACAGCTATGAAAAGAACAGTGCAGAGCACATGGCCCTTCTCTTCACTACGTCTCTATCTTTGGGGTTAATACCCAGTAGTGCAATGGCTGGATCATAGGGTAGCTCAATTATTAACTTTTTAAGGGACCTCCACACTTTTCCAGAGTGGCTGTACCAACTTGCATTCCCACCAACAATGTAGGAGGGACCCCCTTTCTCCACATCCTCTCCAACAATTGTTGTTTCTTGCCTTGTCTATTTTTGCCATTCTAACTGGCGTAAGGTGGTATCTCAGTGAAGTTTTGATTTGAATTTCCTTGATGGCTAATGATTTTGAACATTTTTTCATGTGTCTGTTAGCCATTTGTATGTCTTCATTGGAAAAGTGTCTGTTCATATCTTCTGCCCATTTTTTGATTTATTTGTTTCTC